>NC_133662.1:198532098-198693174 GCF_037893015.1 Macrotis lagotis
CTCCACCCAGCCAGTAGGAGATGCTGGTTGCTTTCTCTGGACTGTCTGTGACCTTGATTGAGGTCTTCTCCCTTAGCCTCCAGGGAGTGATTGAAACTGTTAAATACTTTTGTCTTCAATAGATGGTGGGCTTTACCCTGGGGTGAGGTCATTCCTCTTCCTATTGTCAGCTGAGTTGGTTCTTCTGCTCACACACAAGTGCCTTGGGCAGAAGTAGTCAGTAATTGTGTTTGTTCCAGGAAGAGGCTTCAGCAGTAATGGAGGTGTGGATTTGGAATTCCTCAGACCAGAGGAGCACAGGGATGGTGTCCACAGCTCTCCTGCACTGAACTCTCCCCTAGCCCTGTCAGAAAATTCCAGAGGGTCAGTGCCAACACCAATGCCTCTGCTCCCTACTTGACCCAAGCCTCCCTGCCCCCTGCAGTTGACCTGGCTCTAGAGGCACTGATCTAGCAGGTCCAGCTCTTGGGCCCTCAGGCTCTTGGGGCCCCAACCCCACCGCTAATCAGGCTGATCCAAGACTGATCCTTCCTCTGTGCCTGGACTCACCCAGGACCACGGAAAACAAATCCTGAAGTAGATGTTCTTTCTCCTGGCTTTTTTTCTGGGTTTTGTGGATCGTATTTTTGTTAAGAGGTTTGTTTCATATCATAGATGGGGAAAGATCACAAGACTTTAGAACTGTGCCTGTCTTCTCTCCACCATCTTGGCCGGAAGTCCTTGAGCTGAATCTTGGAGGAAGACAAGGAATCTATGTAAGTGAAGTTGAAGAATTCTAGATTTGAAAAGAGCCAAAAGAAAGACACAAATCAGAAGATGAAGTATTGTGGTTCAGAAACAGCAAATAGGTTCATGACACAGAATCAGAAAGTTTGCTTGGGTGGAGTAAATTATAAAAAAAAAAATTTAAGTAGTAAGACTTCAGGTTGTGAGCTCAATTTCTTCAACTGCATGCAATCCACCACCCTGCCTTTTTAAAAAAAAAAAAAAACAAGTTCTTCAGTGAACTGACTCATGAAGGAGATTTCCCATCTTTATCTTATTGTTCACAACAAGTAAATCTGGGAAATTTATTATGTGACACATTCCAGAGCATTGTTTTGTGTTTTCCTTACAAATATATCTTTTACAAAACTCAAAAAGAACAGTTTTATTTACTAATGAAAGGAAAACAAATGAAATAGAACTTGTAACTTATCTCATGGGAAAAAAATGGTATCCATAAGTGGGTGGAATAAGCCTTCACCGGAGACTCATATAGCCTTCTGGTTCAGCCATGCACTTGGTGAAAATGATGCTTGCCCTATGTTCTTGAAGAAGGCCATGATGTCAGGAAGGTGCTTCCAAGACAAGAGCATGAATTAGATTTTAGTGAGGGGGCTGCTGCACTAAGTCACCAGCCTCACTTTCTCCTCCAGAGCCATCTGTATCCAGTGACCAGATGTGAATCAGCAGAACTGGAGATGGCCCTATATGTGAGGTAATCAGGGTTAAGTGACTTGCCCTAGGTCATACAGCTAGTAAAAGTCAAATGTCTGAGGCGAGATTTGAACTTCCATCCTCTTGACTCCAAAGCCAATGCTCTAGGGTTCTCAGTAAGTGCAACAATTTGAAAGTGTTGATTCAATGGACTTCAGATTTCCTTATAGGCCAACTCTCAAAGCTATATATTACTCTTGGGCAAACCATAGCTTTGACTGTATGGATCTTTGTTAAGAAGGTGATGCCTCTACTTTTCAATATGCTGTCCAGATTTACCATAGTTTCCTTCCAAAGAAGTATCTTAATTTCATGGTACAGTTGCTGTTTGTGGTGATCTTTGAAGCCAGTAATATAAAATCTGATACCATTTCCATTTCTTTTCCCTCTGTTTACCAGGAAGTGATGAGATCAATTGTCATGATTATTTATATATATATATAATTGTTTTTGTTTCTCCCAATAGCCTTAATTCTAGCTTTTGTTTGATCTAGTCTGGTCTTTCACATGATGTACTCTGATTATGTCAAATAAATAATGTGACAAAATATAATCTTGCCATATACCTTTTCCAAACCAACTAATTAGTTGATCCATATTCAGTTCTAGCTGTTGCTTCTTGTCATGCAGAGATGCTCCCTAGGAGACAAGTAAGATGATTCTCTATTCCCATCTTTTTGAAGACTTGCCACAGAAGATTTATTTTTCTTTCTGGAAATCCCTTATTTTCTCCATAAATCAGTGAATGTTAACAATTTGGTCTCTAGTTCCTTTGCTTCCTTGGACACTTTCTGACTTGAGGGGTTCATCTTCTGATGTGATATCCATTTTCAGTTTAATACTGTCTATTGGACTTTTTCTTGGCAAAGATACTGGAGTGATTCACCATTTCCTTATCCACTAGATCATCTTCTGTCATAACTCTCTATCATGACCTGTTCATCTTGATTAATTCTACATGGCATAACTCATAGTTTTATTGAACTACACAAGACCCTTTGCCGCAAAAAGGCAGTGAGTGATCTAAGAGCAGATTATCATCCCTGCTTTCTGTATATTTAAAACTTGCTCACTTCAAATTCCAATTCAAATTTCCTCTTTTTGATGAAGTCTTTTCTGACTGCCTTAATTCATAAGTATGTATCCTTTTTCTGATATCCTTCATGCAAGTAATTTTTACTTTATGGTGTATCTATTGTAACTGATATTCTGTACCCCTCCATGTCTTTCCTGTTTCTTTTGAATGTCATTCCCATTTAGAGATACAATTATTCCTTCCACATTGGGGAGTGTGTTTTAGGAGCATGATGCCCCTGAAATCTCGAAAGTCTACATAAAAGGTTTTGGTCTTCTCTTTGTATTATAGAAGTCTGATTTTTTTTCCTTTTTTATTTTATGGGGTTTTTACAATACCTTATTGTAAAATGTATATTAAGTACTTAGCAATGGGTTCTGTTTCATCTGCTAGTCTTTGCCCTGTCATCTACAGCTTCTGAAAATCTCCCCAGAAATTCCCATTTAATTTCTTATGCCATCCGATGATAATCAGAACTACAATGGGGAAAGTCACAATATGGAAAGGATAATAGCACAAAGTTTCAGTAATGCCAATAAGACTAAATTTGCCACTTTGAATTAGTAACTAATTCATTTTGCTTATTAACTAAATATTGGCCATTTATATACAAACATTTCAGGACACATTTTTATTGTTGTCTCCCTTCTTTGTTTTCCTTTGAGCTTCTGAGAACCTTAACAGAAAACTGGGTGGTACAATGGATAGAGCACTGACCTTAGAGGCAGGAGGACTAGACTTTGAATTCAGCCTCAGACACTTGACACTTACTAGTTGTTGGACCTTGGGCAAGTCACTTAACTGTGATTGCCTTCCAGGGCCATCTCCAGTCATCTTGATTCATATCTGGTCCCTGGACCCAGACAACTCCAAGGGAGAAAATGAAGCTGTTGATTTTAACACTTCAAACAAATTCAATTCATGTGCTTGTCATGGCATCACTTCCCTGATGTCCTGGACTTCTTGGAAAATGAAGGACAAAGGGAAGGCTAGGTGGTGGAGTGGATAGAGCACCAATCCTGGAGTCAGGAGAACTTGAGTTCAAATTTGACCTCAGACACTTAATCTGAGTGACCTTGAGCAGTCACTTAACCCCACTGCCTTGTAAAAACAAAAACAACAAAAAAATGGACAAAAATTATTATTATAATTGACATAGTAGATTACTTTTGTAATGATATATAACATTATGGAAATACTTAGGCAGTTTTCTTACTTCCTAATTCTGCTTATTTTAAAGACATACAAAGATAGTCTTTGCAGATTTCTATAGAGGCACTTCATCCCTGGCCAGGAACATGTCCTTCTTATATTTTAACTCATGTTTCAGAAATCCAAATTCTATTTTCATATTGCAATAAGGTGCAGCTGGACTTGGAATCAAGAAAATCTGAGTTCAAATCCAGATTTAGATACTTTTTAGCTTTGAGACCCCCAGGCAAGTCACTTATCCTCTGCCTTGATTTCCTTTGAAATGGGGATAATAATAGCACCTACCTCCTATGGTTGCTGTGAGAATCAAATGAGATAATAATTATGAAGTGCTTAGCACAGTGCTCATTGGAAAATATTCTGATATTATAGACTGAAAGTAGAAGGAAAAGGAGATGATTAGATAATAATTTAGAAACAATGAATGTGAACTTGGATAGACTATGAAAAATAGTTGAAGATAAAAGGACCTGGTATGCTGTGATCTTTAAGGTCACAAAGAGTCATTCATGAATGAACGACTCAATAACAAATAAGACAATGCTTTGAAATAGTATTATATACATGTTATCTATTTTTATTATTACATAAAATAGCTGTTCACTTTCCATATCAGGTTTTCCTTTCTATATGTCTTTCCTCTGTAATAAAAGGCAATGGTATGTTTTATATATATATATATATATATAGATATATATAGATATAGATATAGATATAGATATAGATATAGATATAGATATAGATATAGATATAGATATAGATATAGATATATATATATATATATATACCAAAGGAAGAAAATAGACCTCTCTATTGTTTTTTTTTATTGAAATGACAGCTGTCTCAGTTCCCTTTAGCTATGGCTCACTAGTTACCAATACCATCCCTTCTCCATCTGAATTTTATTGGTTGACCTATACCACCTTTGAAGCTGTATCATCCTTTCTTGGAGTTCACACTTTTCCCTCACAGAATTCATCTCCCACATCACCTTCCAAGAGATTCTCAAAATTGTTTTATATCAACCATCCTCCCTATCCTCTGTTATGTGGTATTCTTCCATACTGTCAACTCCTAAACCAGTTTAGGAATGCCAATGACATTTCATATTTTTTTCTCTTCTTAGTTTTCACACTTAAATAATTTTAGGTTTTAAGGAACATTTCATCAGCCATGAAAACTGGAATGTGGAAACTTGGTCCTTGTTTTTCTCCTAGAAGGAAGTTTACACTGTGCTTTGTGCATAACTAGAAGTCATTTGGACATTTTAGAAATAAAAACATGTCACACAGTTAAAGTTATTGTGAAATTCATGCTAATATCTAGCCTTACCTTTGACTGTATGTTTTAGTTTTACTTCTTTATGCAGCCCTTTTCTTTACTCCCTTTTCAAGTCTCCTCTCTTTAGAGTTCTATAATGTGCTACATCTTTCCTTGCTTTCTTTCCACTTTTATTTATTTATTTATTTTTATTTAAGACAGTGGGATTAAGGGACTTGCCCCAGGTCACGCAGCTAAGGCAATTAAGTGTCTGAGGCTGGATTTGAACTCAGGTCCTCCTGACTCCAGGGTCATTTCTCTATCTACTGCATCACCCGGCTGCCACTTCTTTCCATTTTTTAAAACAAAATTTTAATTTGTTTGACTCATCTGTTTTATCTACCTTTTAAAATCTTGCTTTACAAACTTCTCTCTTAATCACCTTGTCTTGTCTTTCTCATCAGGCTCTTTTCTCTCCACCTTTTATCCTTTAGATTTTACCATTTTTCTTCGACTCCAGACAGTTTTATCTCCTTCAATTTTTCCTCAGTTTTTCCCTAAATTTCTCCAGAATCACACTACTACAAAATTTGAGAGCTGCAAGTACTCTTTTGAAGGAATTACCACTATAAAATATCATATAAGTCATTAAACTATTTCCCTCTAAATTCAATCTCCAATTTTTGTATAGAATCATAGGATTAGAGTTGTAGATAAAGAAGACTTCTCAGAGACAGTCTAGTCTATATTCTGATACAGAGACATGTTGTCGAATCCAGTGAAGAGAAGGCAGAAACTTTCTGAATTGTCATATTGCTAACTTTATCACTGAGAAGGGAGAAGAACCAGAAAGGGGAAATTTTAGTCCTCATTTAGAGGAATGACATTATCTGGTACTCAACAATAAGAGGAAAATAGCAACATAGTGATGGGGAAATGAGTGGAACCTTGAGAAAAAATGATCATACTCTTCTGTAATGTGATAGAAGAGAGGGATGGTTTAGCAGTTATCCTGGGTTTAGTTGAGTAAATTTAAATGTATTCAGAGAATGGAGAGGTAGTCTCCTATGGGAAGACATTCTATATGAGGAAATTAGCTGAGAAAGGATAGTAAAGAACAGGTTCAGTTACAGGATGAAGGTGGAATCCAGATTACAGAGAATTTTAAAGAGTGAGAGGGGAAGGAGTAGAGGCACTGGTTGTAGAGGGCATTATCAAAGAATTTAGCTAAGAATGATAGGACAGCTATCAGATAATATCTTTTGGTAATGATTAGATCAAGTCAGTATTTTTTTAAGAATGCAAAAGATATGGGTATAAAGGGAGCAAAATTTGAGAGAGAGATTCAATATTAACAAAAATAGAATTGATGGGATGGGATTATCTGCTGGAGAAGATTGGATAGAATGAAGTGTGAATACAGATAGGTTTGCCTTGACAATGAGAAGGAAGGACCACCTCCTCCTGTGAGATTGGAACAAAGGAAAATATAGTATGGGAAGACATCTGAGAGATGTGAAATGAGGAGGGAGAGCAGAACATTCTCAGCAAATAATCCTTTTTTAAGTTAATTGTTTTTCAGACAAGGTCATCAACTTAAAGGATGAGAAGAAGGATGACATGAGAGGTTATAGAGATAAAATGCTTTAGAAGTGTGTTTCAATGAGTGGTATTGTTAATAAATTAGAATTGCCTTGTTATAGGGAGGTCCCAATGGAAATAATGTAAGAAATTTATTTTGAACTCAGTACACATAGTTTTGTGGTATTTTTAAAGCTCTATTTAGCATCATATAAATAAGACCAAAAGCAAAAGACTGATGAAGGAAGAAGAGTGAGAAGTAAGTTACAAAATTCTTGATTGATAATGTGGACTGAATAAATCTCAAACAAATAGAGATTGCAAAGTGATGAGAAGTGGTGATAAAGATCAAGAAGTATTCCTACTCCCCCACCATGACCAATGAAAATGAGTGAAAAGGCAATTAAGAGTGGAAGGGGTAGTTCAGAATGCTAAGTAATCTGAAGGAAGACAGGTCAAAATGAAAAAAAAAAAAACAGATGAAAAAGGAGAGGGACCAAGGAAGCTTCACTCCCAATAGGGAGGATCAAGTGAAAGTATAGCCTTTGAGAGTCTGCATAGGAGGCAGGTGCTAGAAATTTGAGGTGGATTTACTATGAGAGAAGCTGTGGGAGCTGTGGGGGAGGCCTTGAGACAGAGGCCAGGGGCCCAATAGGCAAAGGCAGCACAGGGTATACCATTTTGTCTTTATACCAATGCTAGAAATTATGCGGAACTTGTAGTAGTCTCATTTTTTAAAACAAATATTTAAAGTAGAATATGCTTTTTGATGGCAAATTGTACCGATAATGGAAGAAAATCTACATATTATTCACAAATAAATGTTTCTAAAATATTGTTATGAGATAAACTGGATTTCAAGTTGACAAACAGAAACAGTGTTATATAGCAGATAAGCATCTATTCTTGGTCAAAAAGACCCAGATTCAAGTTCACTCATAAATATTGGTGGTGCGATATAAGTCTTTGGTAAGTCACCTAACCCTTCTGTGCCTCTCAAACCATTAGTGATGGAGTAGGTGCCAATCTATAATGCCTTTTATAGAGAAAATTTCATCATTCCTTGGAAGTTTGTAAAATGAATGAAATTAGAGGTAGGGAGGGGTGGCTAGGTGGCGCAGTGGATAAAGCACCAGTCCTGGAATCAGGAGTACCTGGGTTCAAATCCGGTCTCAGACACTTAATAATTACCTAGCTGTGTGGCCTTGGGCAAGCCACTGAACCCCGTTTGCACTGCAAAAATAAACTTAAAAAAAAAGAAATTAGAGGTAGGGGGCAACTAAGTTGCACAATGGATAGAGCACTGGACCTGGAGTCAGGAGAACTCAAGTTCAAATAAGTTGCAGAAGGAAATGGCAAACTATGCTATTATTTCTGCCAAGATAATCCCAAATGGGGTCACAAAGAGTTGGACTTGACTGAAATGACTGAAAAACAGACAGGAGAGCATGGAAAGAGAGAGGGAGAACATGTGTGTCTGGCTTTAGACATGCACAAAGCAACAAATCCAGAGACTGAGAGAAATCTCATTCATCCTACAAGATTCAGCTGAAATGTCAATTCCTCCTTCTAGGTCCATGGTTAGAAATAATGATTTCCCCCCTTGTATATATCATTTTACTTGTACTTCTTAAGTACTTATTTTCTATTGTGGATATTAATTCCAAAGTTATAGCTATATTGTTGGAAGCTTCACGAAGGCAAGGAATATATAACCTGTATTTCTGTGCCTATAGTAGAGCTCAGCACAAAGCAAACAATTGACAGATACTTATTCAACTGAATTTAGTTAAATAATAGGAGGGTGAGGTCCTGGAGCTTGGTGCTTTCCACTAAGAGGCTTAGTAAGTCTCTGTGTATGCTGGTGAACCATGTGCCAAATATCTAACTCAATTTTTTTTTTAAATAACCTAAAAAGAAGGAAAATATCCAACTGAATCAAAATACAAGAAGGGGTTTTTAGGTTACTAAAGGATTCCAATGAGTGAGCAGCTTTCAATTAACTGGCTGCTGCAATTTGAGCTATGGTGACTCCACAGGCAGAAATTGCTGCAACTAGAGGAAAAACAAATGATGAAAGAAAAACAGATTTCACTGAAATGCCATTTCAGTGGTTGGTGTCAAATTTTAAAATCTTTTAAAAATCAATTCCTAATAGGAGTATTCAAATTCATACTCATAATGATTCACTCCCTTCCTGCTCCTCACTTTGTTACACAAACACACACACACACACACACACACACACACACACACACACACACACACACACACCCCTAGCTATCTCTAAACCAACCCCCCAAAATAATCTCAATTCCACAGTGAAATGATTTGCCTGTTGCAGATCTAAGATAACTGCTGATAATTAGATTGAGAAATGAATACAACTTAGATTAGTGGTAAAGAAAAATTGTCTAGATTTCAAAGTTTTATTTTGTATGAATATGCACATATTTATTACATACATGTATGAAATGTGTATGTTTATAGGCATGTGTATGATCACTCACAACATTGTATATATCTAATATATACTATAACATTGTGTATACTAAATATGCATATATATGTATATTGTACATCATACAAGTAATCTATCTCAAATGTAGTATTTATGCATGTATGCCTTTTGTATACATATGTATTTACATTTATATATCTAGAGATGAATTTAATGTGTATATATGTATTTATATTGAAATGCCTAAATATGTATTAATTTATTATGCTCATTGTGTTTTATATGTTTAAATATACTGCATAAAATACACATTTCTATATTAAGTGCGTGCAAATTTGCACACCTATATATAGCACGTTTGCCTGTATGCGTGTCATCATGTACACATCTGCATGTGCCTACATATCCAACCTGTCTAGAACTTCTGAGAGAGGAAGGGTAATAGGATATAGAGTTGGCTCTGAAGTTATAAGCATGAGAAAACTTTCATCTAAACCTTTACTTTTCCCATTTGGACATGTATGACTTTGGTCAAATTTTAGGGTCTCAGTTTTCCCATTAGATAAAGGTTTTGAATAAGATGACCTCAAAGATGTCTTTTTAATCTGTGATCCTAGGATCTATTCAATCATGGTTAGGTCATACCTACTGTCCTTCATTAAATCTACAATCTGGCTACACTACCCAACTTGCTGCTCCTTACACACAGCAGTATGCTGCTAAATGTTTAACTGGATCTCTAAGGGGAAATATATATGCATTTTATAAACCCACAAACATATATGTATACATTCACACAAACATGCATATCTCTTCACATGTTTACAGTATGTCTGTATGCATCATATAAATATATGTATATACATATTCACGCGCACATATCAGCACAGCACATTTTAAAGTTTAATCTGCATTATTGACATTTTATTCATCACTTTTTTAAACCTAGATTTCAACAAAGCAATAACTCCAGCCCTGATTTGTAGCATCTTCCTATTTCTGAGGTATAAACATTCACACTACAATTTTCAAAAATCGGTTTTCGTAAGTCTATATAAATTGTCTCCAGCAGATCCTACCATCACCTGTGCCATTCAATCTTTTGACTCCATTCCTTTACCCTGATTTTCCCCTACATTTGTATTGTTCTCACTCTTCACCTCTACTTCTCAGCTTCCTTGACTTCTTTCAAGACTCAACTCAAAAGTCATCTTCTGCAGAGGACCTTTTCCTATCTCCCCTGCTCCTTAAGCCTTTTCTTAGAGATGATATTCCATAAACTATATATTACTTAAATATACATAATATTTACATACTATGTCTTTCATTAAAATGTGAACTCCTTGAGGGTAGAGATATATTTCATTTTATCCTCAGAGTTTAGTCCAGTGCATGACTATGTGTATATATATATATATATATATATATATATATATATATATATATATATATATATGTATATATATGTATATATATGTATATATATGGAATAAATGCTTATTGAATTGTTGAAGACTTAGTGCCCCCTGGGGAAACTCTCAAAGCTTTAAATTACCCAGGAATTTATTATTTTCACTAGTGGGGAGAATTACAGACCAATGAAATTACAGTTTCTGATATACATGCAAGTAATGGATGCAGAATTCGAGATTTCACCCATGTGAAAGTTCTTTTCAATAAGAAAGAATATAGCCTTAGATCATGGGTGTCCAATCTCTTAGCTCTTCCCACAATCATCTGGTCCAACAAACCGGTCAAGGGTCAAATAATAGAATTTAATTTTTATTTATGACTACATTGTAACATAAAAAATTATAAAATGTAATAATGTAATGAATTATAATGCAATAGAATAAAGTATAATAATAAAATAATGAGTATAACAATAAAACATTTACTTTTCAGAAAAATGCCATTTTTAATGTGAACACTGAGTCTACATTTTATGACTGCATCTATATCTAGTTTGATAGAGTTTGTAGCAATGTGAAAAATATTTTCAAGATGCTTGTCTGAAATTATTGTTCTATTTTTACCTTTTGTATGTTTCATATGAAAAATAGTTGCTTGCAATTATATGAACTTCCCAAAAGAGATGTCATGAACAAGGCATGTTTGTGAAATGCCAGATATTTTTCTTTAGACTGGTATAAACTTTAAAAAATTCAATAAAGACTCTTGAACATTTTTTCCTTTCCAGTGCATATCTGATTACAATCTCTATACATTCTATTTGCAAATTTGCAGACAATGTATGGATGTCAACTGAGAATGGAGTAACAAATATACTAAAATGCAATTGGAGTTTCTAAAATTTTGAAATGTATTCTCAAAATCTTGTGACAAAATGGTAATTACTTCTGCATACAGTAACGTTGTATGTTGCAATTACAATGAGTCATATAATGTTTTAAAATAAAAATCCTAACTTCTATATGCATGTCTTTTATAAAAACAAAACAAAACAAAAACTCTGGTCATTTTTGAAGCCACAGAATTTTAGTTAAGTGAAAAACTTGGACCATTTTAGATAAGGGTTAGGTTGGTCTGTGATGTTGCAACATTGGCACATGTGCTCACTTGTTCCTTCATTTTCTGGCTTTTGTGATGCAGACTGCATGAATGGGCTTTGAGGGTCACAAGCAGACCGTGGTCTGAGTGTTGGATACATATGTCTTAGATGCTAACACCACAGAAGAAAAACTGGAAGAGATCTTTGAGTCTGCGGCTCAGGAGAAAGACTAATTCTAGATTTCCAGACCAAAGAATCATCAGATCATATTAATGTATTATACATATATATTCACACATGTGTGAAAAGAGAAAAGGATAGATAAATAGGTAAATATAAGGGTAGATAGATAGATAGATAAATAGATAGAAAGATAGATGGACGCAGATAGATGACTAGATAAAGAACTTGTTAATCCTTTACCATTAACAAGCACTGTACTAAGTACTTGGGATGCAAATATAACTTAGTGAATTGGTTCTCTCTAGAAACTTACATTTTAACAGTGTGTGGGGATATAACATATAAAAAGAAGTTAAAGAAGGGAAGGTGGGGATATGGCATGATGTAGAAATGGCCAGGAAATGGTGTAAAGAACCAGTCCTTTGGAAGTTTCCCTATCAGTGCCTAACCTAGAAATCTAAGTTTTCAGAGGGAGGAAGTTGGAAGAAGTTGGAGAAGTGAAGTTGGAGAAGATAGGACTGATGGCCAGATTAAGGCAACTTGATCTGGAGATGACTGGGAAATGCCATTTAGAGAGTTGGAACCAGAACAGCTTATTAGGTTACTAAAGAGAAATAGTGTAAAAGGAAAAAAAGAAAAGAATATAGAAGAAAGCCTCAGGAGAGAGAGCCACCATTAGTGGGTATAAAATGCCCAAGATAAAGTCCTAAGAAGATAAAGGGCACTGAACTATCTTGTACATGTGTAGATAAAAATATATAATATATATATAATATTATATATTTATATATATATTGATGTATATAGACATGTATATAAACATGTATACATCTGTTTGGGCATATGCATATGTGTAGGTTCACAAAGAGTTGTGATAACAAATGCTTAACAATTGAACTTCAATATCTATATATCTATCTATGCATATTACCTATCAGAGGTGATCTTTTAACAACTGTGTTTCTCCTAAAACAGAACATACTTATAAGTTTAATTTGTACCCTTAACATTTTCCCATCATTTTCTAAAGTTTAGACAATCAGCAAAATGATAAATCAAGACCTGATTTGAAGTGTTTGTTTAAAACTGTAAATGCTCACATTAAAAATTTCACAATTGGTGCTGATTCTAGCACATCCTTGTGCATATGCATACATCTATAGGGAGATGTCTATATGTATGCCTCATCACACTGATTTCCAAGAGCAATTTTCCTAACAGTGAACTTTTGCCATTCAGAGAAGGAACTAAATAGTACAATACAGATCATTACTAACTTGGACAAGCAGTCAACTGGTATGTCCTGGGTAAGTGTTTCTCCTTCATTGGTTGGAGAAGCTGACCAGGGATACAAGTTAATAGTTGTTAATAATTTCCTGGTTACCTTTTGGGAGCTATTAATAATGTGTGATATTTCTTTATTCTTCCCTTGCCTTTGGAATTTCTCAAAGAAGCCTACATTCTCTTAGAAGAGACAACATGTATTTTTGTAAGGACTTAAAATATGTCAACATATGTATATGTGTGTGTGTAAGTAGCTCTCTCTCTTTCTCTCTAAATATATATATATATGTATGTTTGTGTATGTATATATGAAATATCCATACAAAATAAGCAAATTCATTAGAAGAAAGAGGAATTGGCCTTTTAGGTTTTCAAAAAAACTTCATGAAGAAGGTTGCAATACTGCCATTTTGACAAAAAAAAATAGTGATTCAAAGAAACAGAGGCAAGAAACATTACAGATCAATGGGTACAACCAGAGCAAGGTATGGAGATGGGAAATGTGTGTCATGTGGGATGACAAGTCAGAAAGTCACTTTTCATTTTATGACAAAGAGAGGATATGAAATTATATCTTCCTGAAACCAAAGTTGGTTTTATATGTTTGCATGTCATTGTATGATGTATATATGTGTGCACATATATGAACATATGTGTATAGAAGATGTGTATATTGTAGATGTATGCCTATATTTACACACACACACACACACACACACACACACACACACACACATATACATTCTGACTATAAGGCAGCAAACCTTTAAAGTCCCTATTTCATAGACAAAGAAACAAGCTGAGAGAATTTAAATGACTTATTCACAGAGACTAGCAAGGGAGAGGGCAGAGACATTTTTACTTCTAACTTCAATTCTGGTGTTCTTTTCATGACACAGAGTCTGATTTAGTACATAAAAATCAGGAAAGTTGGTCTGGAGATTAAAGACATACAATAATAGAGTCCCTATCATGGGAGGAAAATGAACTTGTCAGCAGTTATCTCTACAAACTATGGAGGAAGAAAAAATAAATGGGAAAAGAAAGGAATAAAAGCAAGAAGTTGGAAGTTGGAATACTCAAAGCAGAATATTTCTGAAATCTAGATGAGTAGCTTGATAGAAAAAAGAGAAAGGAGGGGTTCTAATTTTCACTTGCAGTGATAGGGATCAATACAATATTAGACCTTAATTATTTTCCCCTAAAATAAAGTAATTTTTTCTAGTGAATCAATATAATATTTCTATTTTGAAAGCATCAAGTCAGGGATTAAAAGGGAAATATTAGGTTGCAAAAAATGGTTTGTGTCTCCATAAATATGGATCTATAAAAAACCAATGACATAGCAACACTTTTTTTTTTAAAAAGAAATTTTCAGTGCTTGAATTTCTTCCTTCTGTTTGTGAGTCTTGATAAGTAGTTTTGTGGTCGTAATGAAGGCAATGGTGCCTTAATTGCCTATTAACTATCTCCTGTTTCTATCCCATCATAATACAGTTGACTTTCCCAAACTTGGTCATCGCAGCATATTTTAAATGGATTCTGAGCTACACATCTTATAGTCATTTTAGTTGAAATTTTTGGTTAAATCCTCATAATTCCTCAACATCTCTTCCAAGGATAAAGGTTTTAATCAGTAAGATAGAAACCATAGGGAATTCAGGCAAGATCAGGTCAGAATGTGGGTCAGAAAGACTGTACAGTGAGCACTAATAGGATAAGCAAACTTGAGCTTTTTATCTTATTAGCACTTCCTATGTCAAATTAATAAAATGGCTAGACACTGGTGTTGAGATAAAATGTTCCTGTGGTATGCCTGGCCCCCAGAAGAATTCTCTCAAAGTTTCATTCAAGAATGTTTAACTTTTTTTCTTCATTTCTCTTTTATTTCCAGAGATTGGCTTGCTATGTGTTAACTAACTTGTTCCAGTGATGCCCAGGAAATATACCTGAGCATATGGAAATCTTTTATTTGATAATATAGAAATGGTTTATGATGATTTTGACTAATTAGTCATGATTCTAAATCAGATATGCAATATGTTACACATGGTATTAAAATAAACTATTGTGTGGCCTCTGCTTTATACCAGAGTTTAGAACTAGGGAAAAATTATCTTATATTTACTTCTCTCCTTATATGTTCAAATCCTCATTAGAATGTAAACTGCAGTGAGACAAGAACTGCTTTTTTTTGCAGTTGTTTTTGTATCTCCAGCCCACATACAATAACTTAGAAAGAACAGGCAATTTGATATGTTTTTAATTGAATAAGATTGAAATTGCAGAATTATGCTTTGGCTCAATATGAAGAAAAATTTCTATTTTGAACTATCCAAAAATGAGAGGGTCTATCTCAGGAAGGAATGTGTTTCTCATTACTGAAAGACTTCAAGGACTTGCTAATGAAAAACAAGTTATCATTGACCAGTTTATGAGGATTATTCTAGACAACTCCTAAGATTCCATTCTTGTTTGAGATCTGATATGTAATATAAACTATTCCTTTAATTTATTTAATTCTACTTATTTTAATATAAGGCTATCCTTATCTTTTCATTCATAAGAACTTAATGGGAAAAGTGCCTTTTGGGTTTTATAAATGAGAAAGTTTGAGAAGATAGAGAAGATTAAAAAATCACAATATGGAAAATTCATATGACAAAAGATTTAAAAAGGTTTGAAAAAAAATTTAAATGTTTTACCCATTCTTTAACCCAAATCAGACTTTTCCTAGTCACTATCCAAAGTCCTAAGAGTAATGAAAAGAATACTGGAATTGAAGTTAGAAGTAAAAAAAGTCTCTATCCTCTAGCTTGCTAGTCTTTGTGATTAAAAGTCATTTAAATTCTCTGTTTCAGTTTCTCTGTCTATGAAATGGGAATGAAAACAATTCATATAAATTAAAATGGTAAGAGTTAATTGGGAAACTTTTTGCAGCAAATTTCCTTTATAAAAGTCTCATTTGCAAAACACATAAGCTTAAGGAACTTACTCAAATTTGTAAGAATGTGTTAGTTCCTACTTGATAGAGGGTCAAAGAATAAGAACAATCAAATTTTAAAGGAAGAAATTCAAGCCATCAACAACCATTGTGAAATAATGCTCTGAATCACTAATAATTAGAGACATGCAAATTAACATAACTCAAGTCCTACCTTACATCAATCAGATTGGCAAGAATGACAAAAAAATAAAAATGACAAATACGGGAAAGACTGAGAAAAACAGATACATTAATGTTCTACTATTGGAATAGTAAATTGGTTTAGCCATTATGAAAAGCAATTTGGAATTATAGTTGAGAAGTAACTAAAGCATACGCAAAAGTATATATATATATATATATATATATATATACACATATATGTACTTCATCTTTTTGTCTAGTGAAAGATAACTGAAATCTAATTCTAATTCCCTAATCAACTGGAGAAATGGCTATATGATTTATGAATAGAATACTAACATGCTATAAGAAATTAAAAGAAAAAGTTTCAGAGAAAGCTATGAGGGTAAGTATAAACTGATAGACAATGAAATGAACAGAACCAGAAGGACATTTGCACAATAACAATATGATCATAAAGATGAGAGACTCACAAAGCAGAATGAAGCATACTTTTTTTAACATAACCAATGATGGAATTTATTTTGTTTGATCATGCATGTTTCATAAGCTTTTCCTACCTATTTTCTATTGAGAAATAGTTATGGAAAAAAAGAGAAAATAAATATTTTCTAATTGAAAGAAAAAGAAATCCAACAATAGAATGTTCTTAGAGGTACTATTAGTGGTTGTCAAGATCTCTTAAAATTACCAAGATGTGCTAGAGGCTAAAGTCACTTAAAAATATACATAACTTTTGAATGGAGTAGAATAGAATGACTTAGAATTAATATAATTCTATCTTCTCTAGTGCCTTTATTCTTCTTTATCAGAGAAAAGTAAAACCCAGAAAAATGAGATGATGTTAGACAATGTTAGACAAAGAACTAGTGGCAGAAAGAGGACCTCTGTCTTTCTAGTCCCATTTACTTTCCTTTTTAGCATGGTCCTTTCCATGATCAAACTACTTAGAAAATATTTTTGGTGAATATAATTGTGAAATAATTTGATTGTTTCTCCTTGCAGTTGAAATTTGACAAGAATAATAAGAAGGTAAGGGATTCCAGTGTAGGAGACATTGAAAAATTTAACTATATAAATGTAGTATAAAAACTGAGGAAGAACAAAACTGGAGGCAGAGGCCATGTTGAAGATGGAAGTGTGAGGTCCAGGGAGAGACAAAATTAAACTGAGCTCTTTAGTCAGAGAAATTTCAAAGATCTGAATTATGGAAGTGGGTGTTGGTGAGATCATAGTTTGGTCTTTTCATCATCATATGTGTCAGTGAAGGCAAGAAAGTAAGAAATTTTTTTCCAAGTGGGAAAATAAAATTATTTGCTACCAAACTTTCCAAAGTAAAGATATGAAGTTTTGAAAAAAAATTTTCAAAGAAGTAATTTCCCAATGTATTCTTAGAGCTGATGCAAAGTAATTATGCTACTCCACTTTCTGTCTCATTTTAATAATTTCCCCATATCTTTTATATTACTCTTGTGTTTTTAATTTCATAATCATTTATATTTTCACTAAAATATAGCACACATCGTTCTAGTGTTCTTTCTGTCTCGCTGTTGATGTTTCTGTCTCTCTGACTCTTTCTGTCTCCCTATCTCCATCTCTCTCTGCATCTGCTTTTCGTCTGTCTCTCTGCCCCCTCCTTTCCCAAGGCTCAGTTTTCTTTCACACACACATAGACCTCTCTGATTGTTTATCATCCTTAATTGTTTCTTTTCTTCCTTTTTTTCTTCTTCCACCTTATCCTTTTATCTTCTAATGTCCATCATAATTTTCTCTAAACAACAATGCTCAGTATCTTTTGTAGTTCTACAATTGTTTGGAATATTAATGGTCTTCTTCCCAGACTATCATTTCTGGTTGCAAATCATGTCTTTGATCAGTGGTTTCTCTTGAAAATTCACCATATTATAGGTTGCTTTGTTTCCCCCCATCTCAAGCTTGAGATTTCATTTCTCATTTCCATCTTCTCTTATTACATAGTTTAAGGCCTTAGAAGACCTATAAGTTGTTCTTTAAAAAAAGTATTTTTTTTTCTTTTTATTGTGTGATCACTCTAAGACTGGCACTATGTATGGTGATTTCTGGCCTCTTTGGAGACTATTTCTGTACATTCCCCAAAGGCGGTAAGCTATTCAGGTGGGAGTGTGTAATTTGTTTTATACTGTGGAATTCCTGCCATGCCTATATGTATTTAGACCACAGGCAAGCCAATAAAGTTGTCATAGAAACAAAGCATTTCATGAATAAATCAATCCATAACAAACTTGTAAACTTCAAACAACCCACTGTGCTTTAACAACACATCCCTTACATACACAAAATAATCATGTTTGTAATGAACAATGCACAATATTACCCTTTCCCATACATTTTGTCCTGCTAGCCATCTTATAAATATTCCTTAATGTATTCCTATGCAACTTGGATAGTTGTACTGTGTAGGCATGAAATCATTGGCTCCAGCTGTCTTTGTGATGCAGCCGCAGCACAGTATTTTGGGGGTGTTTTTTCCTTAATATACCTTATGGCAGACCCCACTTCAAAAAGGCAGCTTGTAACTCCTATCTGGATGACCAGAGGGGATTAAAATATTAGATGAGTAAAGTTTTCTCTTTCTCTTCAACTTCAGGGACCTTCTTCACTCTTCACTAGTCAGGGATCTAGCTGTGGGAGCTGGGTGAAGGAGGTTGATTGACAGGTATGCAAGAGTGGGTGGCTACTTGAAAAGTGATTATAGGTAAAGGGAGAACTGCACATTTCCCTAGAGGACTGGGAAACTCTCCTAACTGTAGAAGAGAAAGGGGGAACTGTTAGGAGGGCAATTACCAATTGCAAAGTATAGAGGTTAAATTCTTTCTGAATGAAAATGCAGAATAAGAGAAAGAATTTTAGTATCATTGAATTCAGAAAGAATTTAAGCCCTTGCTACCTTGGCTATAGGTGATGGGCTATGCACTGGGCAGACAAAGACAAAGGAAAAATCTATCATTCTTTTCAAAATCTATCTTTCTTCTAGAAAACGAAAAAATACACAAATAAGTAAATATAAAATATCTACAAAACCAATGACAATAATAATAATGACTAACATATATATGTAGTCAATTTTCATTTGTTCAGTATTTTATCATGTTTGATTCTCAGAACAACCATATGAATGATATTATTATTATTATTATTATTATTTTATTATTCCCATCTTACAATTAAGAAAAGTGAGGCTCATAGCATTTAAGGGACTTGACCATGATCTCAGTCTATGAGACAGAATCTGAACTCAAATATCCCAGGACATGGATTTAATCCTGACATTGGCACCTATTACATATTTAACCTAAGGTAAATCATATGTCAATGATCCCCAGAGTTCTTAAATGAAGGGGTTGCATTACATGGTTTCTTAGATCCCTTTCCACTCCAGAGCTATGACTGTGAAGTCAAATTCAGTACTCTTTACACTGTACCATCTTACTGCTAGAAACAAAACAAAACAAATTAATCTCAGGGATTGGGCAAGAGCACTGTTATTCTGGGACTTCTTTTACTTTGAAGATGTGATCACTCTTCTCTGTTTCACTCAGAGGTGGGGTCTACATGAATACTTGGTCCAAATTTATATTCATGGTCAAGTCTGTTGATTTAACTTTTTCTTGCCTATGAAGGCCATGCTGCTAAGGTTATACCATGAATAGGGAAATATTGATAGGCTTCCTGCCTGAATGTGGAAATTCATTTTTGAAAAGGAAAACTCTAGTGATGCTTGATTGGAATGAGTCCTAAAAAGGACAAATTTTACAAATACATTTGTCACCAGCCAACATTGAAGATCAATACACAATTTGGGGTTATTATAATGGAACAGTCTGGGTCAACTATTTCTGACTACAGTTTGGGAATTGGAGGCTGGTTCACTGACTATGTTCTGTAGAACTATTTTCAAATGGTTTTGTGAACTTAACTGACTTGCTAGCCTGATTCAATTCAATTTAATCAGCAAGCATTTATCATGCCCTGACTGTGTGGCAGGCACTATGTTAGGTGCTAGATATACAAATTCAGAAGTTAGATAAAAACTAGCCTCAAGGAGCTTATGTTTTACCACAAAGCTATGACATCCTGGAAGAAGAATAAAAATGGAAAAATACAAAATCGATGCACTGTTATTTTTTTTTTGACTAGGGGAAATCAGGAAAAGCCTCTTGAAGAAGGTGAAAAGTAAGGTAAGCCTTGAAGGGAGCTATAGCTTCCCAGGGGTAGAAGTGAGGAAGGAAAGCATCCCAGGGAAGGGAAGAATCTGTATAAATACATGGAGGCTGAGCATCATGTACATAATATAGCAACTAGCCATCTGAGAAATAAGGAGGTAGTTTGCCCTGGGCATACCTATTTGGGAAAGTGTGCTTTATTGATAAATATAAGAATGAATTGGAAAATGCTCAGAAAGAAATGAAAGGCTTTGAATTCATATTTAACATATAGGAAAAACAATTTCATGAAGACAACAGTTTTTGTGAAGCAATAAATAATTATCACTTGGAAGAAAGGTTTAAATAGCAGAATGTAAACATATTATAAGCATTCTTTGTATGTGAGTGGCCAGTAACACAGCACCTGCCATACAGTTGCCACTTAGTAAATGATTTTCCATTGACTGATTTCTGTTTGATCCCAAAGACCTATTTAGGAGCGATAAACTCAAATTGCAAAGAGACAAATTTATGGTTGATTTAAAGGACAAAAAATCTTCCTAACAATTAGAACTCTTCCAAAGTAAAATGGGCTTCCTCAGATGGTTCCCTATCATCATCTGTGTACATTTACAATCTGGCAGTGGACAGCTGCTACCTTAAACTAGTGAGTGAATATCTAGCAAATAAAAGTGGGTGACTAGATAGATGTAAATGAAAAATCTGAAAGCTTAACAACAGCATCAACAGTAATCATAGGACATAATAGGACATAAGGATGAGATGTTGATGGGATACATAGACTTGGCACTTCTTGTACCTTATTGCCCAAGATTTCCATAGTTTAAAGGACTCCTGTGTTGCCAGAAAAAACAACAACCAGGTTGCTTTCAATATCCCTTTCAGAATTTAAATCAACTTTAGATAACCAAAGAACTTTCACAAATAAAGCGACCCACTTCTACCAAGTTCTTACCTATCTAAGGACTTTTAGATGCTTCCCCTTTCCAGTCTACTATCTCCCCTCCACAAGAAGTTCTAAGCATAGCAAAGCTAATAGAACTTTCCTCAAGTTTCCTAAAAGTAGTGATTCATAGGTAATTATTAATGACAAACTCCAGTTATAAATTAGAGGATGCTCAGTTATAGAAGGTTATCCCTTAGATTCATCGTCCTTTTCTTCAGCTGCTAAAGACTTTTTTCACCTCCCCCCTCCCATTTTATTCTATGCTCACAAGGTCTTTCCAATTTGAGATTATCCCTTTTCCAAAAGAAATCCTAGTCCAAATCCTTTACTGAAGTGTTTATTTCACTCTTTAAGGTCTCCCAGAGAGAATCTCTGTTTCTAGTCTCACTTCTCCTTTAATAAGGGAGGGAAAACAGATAGAGTGAACTTTCTACCAATTAGTGAAAAGGTTTTAGGAGTTGAAGAGGCAGGGGCATAATGTTCCAAAGCTTCAGAAATAGTGTCTCCCTTATTCTCACATCTCTCTTAGTAACTAAGGTATGTGGCAGTTACTCCTGAGACTCTATTCCATTTATAAACTTAATTCCAATACTATAGAAGCATACCAGACCTAATACCATTAATTGGTTTTGTAAAAATATTTTAGACAGAAATTCAATTAAACAATTTTTCCATGTTCCTTAGAAACAATGCTATAAATGGAAAGTTTCCATTTCCATACAGTTTCTAACGACCACACTAGGGTCAATTTGGAAAAACTAAAAAGACTTTGATGAATACGTCATATTACTCATTAACACCAATGAATTAAGAAAGAAAATAAGCATTTAACAAATTGTAGCATAATGTCATGATGGAGTACTACTATACTATAAGAAACGATGAGCTCAATGGTCTTAGAAAAACACTGTGATGTTTGAAAAGTCTGACAAGCATAGTTTCTGGATAATTAATCATTATATTAATAATGCTAGTATTTTATGATTAAATGGAATGGTCATTTGTTCTACTCCCTTTAACCAAATCATGGTGATAGGCACACATTGTATATGTCCTTGGAAGAGTGGATTTTCCTGAGGTTAGTAATCAATTCTAATTAGTTAACAAAAAACGAGAGAGAGAATGAATATTACAATGAAAGGAAGACATATGCTAATTATGGGCTACAGGTTGTAACTTTCGTCATATAATTTATTTCCAAATCGCACCCAGCTCCAGGAAAATCTAGGCAAGTGATCTATATCCCTCACCTAAACCTGAGCAGAATACAACAGACTTGGAGATTCACCTCAGATTAAATTCTTTGGTGAAACAGCAATATTTAGTTTGAGAAGAAAGTTAAATCTATCAGCTGTCATCAATCCTGTTCTTCAGAAGCTGAGTCTTAAAATGAGGATTTTAGAAAAAAATGGAAGAACCCTGGGTCTCCCCAAATCATTGGTTATTAATAATCACTTCTCTCAATTAGATAGACTTGCATGAAACAAGGGTGAAAAGAGAAAACTGTATATAGTAACAGTAATTTCATTTTAAGAACAACCATGAGCAACTAAGTCATTTTTACTATCATAAATATCCAGATTAAATAGGAAGGATCAAAGAAAGATATTTGCATTCAGAGAAAGAATTGATAATTAAGGATATGTATAGAATGATTTTATATATTTATTTATATATTTGTACCTGATGGTAGCCATTTCTAGATTGGGGAGGAAAGAAAGAAAAAAAGAAAAAAAAAGAAAGTTACATGATAATTTTAATATATAGTTAAAAGAAAATAATATGACAGAAACTAGGCAAAAATCAACATCTCACATCCTAAACCAAGATAAGGTTGAAATGACTATAGGATTAAGACATAAAAGGTGATTCCATAAGCCAATTAGGAAAACAAAGAATAGTTAAGCTCTTGGATCTATGGAAAGGGGAGAAGTTTTGTGAACAAACAAAAGATGGAAAACACTATAAAACGCTAAATGGATACTTTTGATTGTTAAAATGAAAAGGTTTGTACAAATAAAATCAGTACAACCAAGATTAGAACGATTGCAGAAAGCTAGGAAACAATTTTTACAGTTAGCATTTCTGCTAACTGAACAATATATAGAGAATGGAGTCAAATATGTACAAATTACAAGTCATTTCCTAATTGATAATTGACCTAAGCATATGAACACACAGTTTTTAGATGACGAAATTAAAGCTATCTTTAGTCTTACGAAAAATGCTTTAAATCATTATTGATTAGAGAAATGAAAATTAAAACAACTCTGAGATGCCACTTCATACCTATCAGATTGACCAATATAAAAAAAAAGGAAAATGATCAATGTTGAGGGAGATGGAGGAAAATTAGAACATCCTTGGTGGAGCTGTGAACTGATCTAATCATTCTGGAGAACAAATGGGAAATATCCAAAGGGCTTTAGAAATGATGCCACTGTAATATCACTACTAGGTCTATATCTCAAAGAAATCATTCAAAAAGAAAAAAAAGACTCATATGTACAAAATTATCTATAGCAGCTCTTTTTTTGTAATGGCAAAGAATAGAAAATTGGTTGATGTCCATCAATGGCAGAACAGCTAAACAAATTGTGGTATCTGAATGTGATGGGAGTACTATTATTCTATAAGAAATCATGAGAGATGGGATTTCAGAAAAGACTGGAAAGACTTGAATAAACTGATGATGCTGAGTCAAGTGAGCAAAACCAGGACATCATTATGCAAACTAACAGCAGCATTGTGTGATGATCAGCTCTGATGGACTTAGCTCTTCCCAGCTAAGAAATATAAAGTTGTATACAATAGATTTGCAACTATTCTATATTTTGGAAATGTCTGTTTTATTTTTTACATTCAGAATAAAATAATTTTTAAAAAATTAAGGAAGATACAAGCATTTATTAACTATTTACTAGGTGCCAGCCATTATACTAAGCTTTGGAAAATTCAAATGCAGAGAGAGAGAGAGAGAGAGAGAGAGAGAGAGAGAGAGAGAGAGAGTGAGAGAGAGTTGATATTATAGTGAGGGAAGACAACAAACAAGAGAAGTGGAAAACAAGAGCATAGAGTTAGAGAATGAAGCATTATATATATATATAATTTCTATAAAATTATATTATATCTATAAATATTATAAAAATGTTCTTTGTAGATTAATGATTTATAGGTGCAGTGTTGGAAGAAACCCTTGAATTTGTTGAGTCCAATTCTATATTTTAAAGATGCAAAAAATGAAAGCCAGAGGCATGAAGTGATATGTTCAAGATCACAGAGATGATAAGAAGAAGCAGGATTCAAAACTAGGCTCATCGTTCTATCAAGTACTTTATGAATTTGTCTTATTCAGTCAGGATTGGTTATAATGTATAATAACTGACCAAGAGGCAGTGTAATGTAGTGGAAAGAATATGGGAGACATGAGAAAGTTGTGGTCAGTTTCAGGTTCTGTCACATTAACTGAATGACACTGAGCCTATCACTTAAATATTTTTGCACCTTTGTTTCATTATTCATATGTTGCTAATAATATTCACACCACCAGTTTCATGAGGAAATGACTTTGTTTGAATAAGCAAGTGAATTTTGGGTTAACTAAAAGTGTGTTTTAAGCCTTTCCATGGAAGGTAAAAATTTACTCTAGAGTCTTCAGTATTTCTTAGATAAGGAAGAATCTCAACTGTCCCGGACTCTTTGATGACATGTAAATCTTCCTCCTCAATCAGTGAACCCTCTAAATGTAATTTAATCTAAAACCTGTCTTTACCTATAGAGTTTAATAATGCGATTTGTTTCTTTGAGGGATGCATGAGATTATGACTCAACTGTTTGTTCAACTTTTGTGACATTGAAAGAAGTATAGGATAATGAAGCTATCTTTTCTTTAATTTTATGACCTAAGAGAAGTGTCGAAGATTGAAGTGTGAAAATTAATTCTTTCTCTGTCATTTTTGATGTAATTTTGTTTATATGAAGCCTTATCTGAATCCTCAACATTGTTCAGGTTTTCACTGAGACTGAAACCTAAGCTTGAGATGAAACCTAGGTTTTCACCCCCATCATTTCTGCATTGTGGCAAATACATATTTGGCAACAGTTAGCAATCACATTGACTTAGAGAGGAGTTATTTCTCCCCCTAAAAAAATATCTCCATAGTGGACTAGCTTCCATAGTAATTTAGAGCATGAATTCCAAGAGCCTGGTGAACAGGTCTATGTGGAGCAGCAGCAGCAGCCTCTGGTAAACTGGCTAATTGGTTTAAATGGGCCCCTAGATGGGATGTAAATAATAACCAGTTTAGTGATCTTGAAGTTATTGTTATTACTGGAAAGTGGCATTGGTCAGAGTAATATTATATGGGGCATACCAGTATAGTTAAGGGATGTAAGTTATTGAAACTCATCCCCTGCCCCAGACACACACAAACACCACAAACACACTATCCAGTAATTAGACTCTTTAATTTGTACAGGAAATCCTTTAAATTTCTATGGGGCTATGTTCCTGAAATGCATTATCTCCTTGATGGAGTCTGCTTTATGACTTCACCTGCTTCGTGGCAGCAGCAGAGATTAAAGGTAGCATGGAGTGCTGGGAACAAATGCAATTTTCCAGTAGCTGCATTTTGTTTTCCTTAATAATTAACAATTGCCGCTGACTCACCTTCCAGCATCAAATGTCCACCTTATCACAAAGGATTGGGCACAGGTTAGAGCATCTCAGCCAGGATAGTAGAATAAGGAGTGTGATTAGAGCATTAAAGATTTAGAGGGTGACATTAAGGATGAAAGGTGGAATTACAGTAAATAGAGCCCTGCTCAACATTAAATGAAATGCGTCGCACTTGAAACAGTCTTTCACTTTAACATTAATTATTAAGGGAACCCGGCAGCTCATTTTTAATTTGCGTCTAATGACAAAATTTCTTAAGATATAAATACAAGCACAGGAGTCCACAGACTTTGTATGTCTTTATCTTTAATGCATCAGGGCTTGTCCCTAGGTGTTATCTGTGAACAAATTACAGCCTTGGCTAATGGGGATCAACCATTATGCTAGCAGCTAGAGATATTTAGAAATAAGTCAGGTTTTATTGGAATTTTTTTTATTCCCTGTCATTCATTTTTTTTCTTCCAACATTTCCCCTAAGGCCTCTAATTTCAAACATCTATATGGCAAAGTTTGTGTTTTCAAACTACTTCCTTGCATGGGTAGGGAGAGGTGTTCCTGCTTCTGGAAATGTTTTCTTCCTATCCTTTCTTTGCTCTTTAATAAGAGACAAACCACAACAGGGGTGACAATAGGGGTCTGCTTTGCCTAGGCAACTGAATGAAGGCTAATCAGGTTCTAATTGCATTCTGAAATTGGGGAGCTAACACCACCATTTGGAGGGCAGAACCTTGAGAGAAGTTCTACATAACTACAAGCTATGGAGTTCTAATGTGCTTACAAGAAGAAAGAAAAAAGCTGGCCCAGGGAAGGGCTTTATTAGTGAGGGAATAATAATAAGCAATTTCCCTTTCTCCCCTTGGAAGAATCCAAGGAAAGGCAATGACACCATTGTGTGCAGGTGAATCATTTTTCATTTTTAAAAATGTCTATGAATTGTTATTAGGGCTCTCAAGTTAGCAGAGCTTGGAAACCCTTATGAGACAGGTCTGCTAATTGTAAAACACTTGTATGCATCATTACAGAGGCTTCATTTCTAGTCATCTTAAAATCAAGGGAAATGGAAAAGTACAAAAGTAAAACTCTAGAAAATATTTTCGCTTTCCTTACCCATTTATCCTTTCTATTGAGAAAGAAGCTTCACCCCTTGATATACTCAAATGTAGTAAGAATAATTACTTAAAAATCATGGCTCCCAGAGATCCTCCTACTAGATACATGTGTCAGAGAAATTAAAGATTGAAAGAAAGGTCTCATATAATCCAATGTATCCAAAGCAAGACTTTTACAATAAATGAAAATTCTTCTATGTGGTAGACACTATACTCAGCATCTGGGAATAAAAAATAAAATAAAATTCAGTCTTTTCTCATTCTTAAGAATTTTATATTCATTGGGGGAAGACAACATATATAAAATAGATGTGAAGTAGCCAGAGAATTTTGGTCTGGCAAAACACAGGAATTGTATGTTTTCAATGCCCTTTCCAGAAGCTTTGATCTCTGATATTTCTGATAGAAACAAAGCAAGAAGCATAGGTGGGAGTGGTAGTGTGTTGATAATAAGATGGAAACAAAGTAGATATCTACAGAATGGGAAATGGTTAAATAACTTCTTGAGAACAAAATATAAATATATAGATATGTGTGTGTGATAAAAAATGTCCAATTTGAAGAATTCAGAGAATCAGGGAAAGATTTATATGAAAAGAAGAAAAGTGAAGTAAATAGAAATAGGAAAAAATATATAGATAGTAACCCTCACAACCGACAGTTAAATAGCACAGTGGAGCAGGTACAGAACCTAAAGTCAAAATGACTCTTCTTCCTGAGTTCAAGTCTGGCCTCAGATTCTTATAAGCTATATGAGCCTAGACAAGTCACTTAATCCTGTTTGCCAAAGTTCCTTATCTGTAAAAATGATCTAGAGAAGCAAATGGCAAATCTCTGTCAAGAAAATCCCAAAATGGGGTCATGACACAACTGAAATAACTGACCAAATTGCAGTGTCAATCAGAAGAAAGTGAAACTGAATGTTGGGTAATTTTAACTTGATCCCAGAGAAGAATTGGGGAAAATGCTCCCCTGATTGTTTGCATAATTTGGGAGATATGACCATTGTTTATTGCATTTACTCAGACACAGATGCAGCATTATTTCTCTTTAACTCTTTGAGGTTTGCTGGGAAGGGATGTAAAAAAAATGACAACAATATAAAAACAAAGCATAGCAATAAAAACAAGATCAATGAATAAAAAATAAGGGTTAGTTAGTTCTGATCAGATTAGAAGCATGGTGCCTAGCAAGCATAGACTCAGGAAGAGGTGGATTCAAATCTCACCTGACATTTATAGTATTTATTGACTCTACTCCTCAGGTCAATTATTAAAACTCTCTGAGTCTCAGTTTCTTTATCTGTAAAATGGGAATGGTAAAACCTTTGTCTCCAGATTATTGAGATTCTAATGAAATGAGTATAAAAACTTTTCAAATTTGAAAAAGACTGAAGCATCATTACATTCTTATTAACAGTAATGGAAAGGGACATCAAGATCTGTAAATCTTTAGATATTTGCCTCATTTGACTTATAGAGAATCCTTCCTACTTTAACAAATTCAGCAAAGGAGGAACTCTTAGAGAAAAGAAAGGAATACAATTGGGGATTTTAGATGGCATTCTGAAATTAAGGAACTAATCATCATTTACACTGACTTTTTTAAAACTTTTGCTAATAATCACAACCAGGTTGTCACATTCATGATTTTAGAGGGGTAACACTTTAAATTAAAATTATGCTTTCTTAACATGACTAATATGGAAATGTTTTACATGATTGTACATGTATAACCTATATTAAATTGTTTATTATCTCAGAGAGGAAGGAAAAGAAGAGAATTTACACCTCAAAATGTTTAGAAATGAATATTAGGGGCAGCTAGGTGGTACAGTGGATAAAGCACCGACCCTGGAATCAGGAGGACCTGAGCATAAATCCTGCCTCAGATACATAATAATTACCTAGTTGTGTGGCCTTGGGTAAGTCACTTAACACTGCCTTGCAAAAACCTTACAAAAAAGTAATGAATATTAAAAACTGTTTTTACATGTAATTGGAAAAATAAAATTATGCTTCCTTTTTTATCAAATTGAAACTCCAATACTTTTGTCTTAATTGTTGAAATGAATAAGAAATAAAACAAATCAATCCAACAAAAGAAAGAAATGAACATTTCATTTGCTAAAGTTGACCCTGCCTTATGGAAAAATATATCAGATGGGATCAAATCAGTTCTACTAATTTCAGAGAAGGCTCACTTTTCTATTGTGAAATGCATTAGTAGAAGAAAGCCTGCTGCATGCCCACTAGAGTTTGACAATGAACTGGCAGTAATTAAACAAAATATATCAGTCCTGAAGGAGAGTGGTACATTTCAGAACAAAAAGTCTTGGAGTCAGGAAGACCTGTGTTCTATTATTACTGGGTGTTGCCCGACCAAGACATTTAACTTCTTTTCCCCACAAACTCTTTAAGATCATAAATTATAGACTATCTACTCAGCTACAGATGGTAAAGGGAGCTTTCTCACAAGGATTTTCATATATCAATTGGAATCAAAGATTCCAATTTTATTCATACACCAGTTAGTGAGCCTGGAGACAGCTTTTAAAAATGGCCTCTTCCTTTATCTTAAAAAAAAATCAAGAATATCACCCCAAAAACGTAGGTTCTTAATTTCCTAGTCCTAAATACCATAACCCCATTCAAAAACTTTCAGTAGTTACTTATTTCTTCCAAGATAAACTTCTTATCTTCTCTCTTAAATCCTTTCACAGTCTATCGCATCTAACTTTTCAGGCTTACTACATATAAATTCATTTCACCCACTCATCATTCCAGCCAATCTGGTTTAATTGCTAATCCCTGAGCTTGTGATTCTATCCTTTCTCACCTTTGTCTCATTTTTAAAATGAATTCTCTATTGATCTCTGCCTCTTAGAATCTTTATTTTTTTGTCTAGGTTTACTTCATGTACTATCTCCTGTGAGAAGCTTTTCTGACCCTTCTAATTGCTAATACTCTTTCCCTTCTCCCCAGATTATAATACAGCATTAGTTGAAGTAACTGTATCCCATTCCCCAGTAAGACTGCAAGATACCTGAAGGTAGGAATTGCTTTTCATTTTGTTTTGATTTTACTTTCACCTATAAATGGAGTGCTTAAAGATAGAAAGTTAATAAATGTTTGCTGAATTGGAAGGAAATGTCAAACATAGTTATTAAAAGTTGAATAAAGAAACTAAGACACTTTACAGTAATATCACTATTAGGTCTATTTCCAAAGATAATTAGGGGGGAAAGAAAGGAATCTATATGTTCGAAAATATTTTTAACAGCTCTCTTTGTGGAGGCAAAATACTGTCAATTGGGGAATGGCTAAACAAGTTCTATTATTTAATCATGATGTAATACTAGTGTGCTCTAAGAAATGTTGTGTTTACTGATTTTAGAAAAAAAATGAATAGACACACAAAATAATGAAAAGCAAAATGAACAGAACCAAGAGGACCTTATAAACAGTAATAGCCATGTTGTTTTAAGAACAGCATTGTCATTTGACTATTATAAATGTTCAGATTATCTTCAAAGGACCTATGAAGGAAGATACTATCTGTATCCAGAGAAAGAAATGATAAATAGAAGCATATATAGCATGGTTTTACATACATATATATACATACATATGCATATATACATGTTATACATACATATTTATGTTTAATGATAGCCATCTCTAGGACAGAAAGGAGAAAAAGGAAAAACATTACTTGATAACTATTATACAATTAAAAGTAGTAGCAAATTGTACGTAATATATTGTTTCATGTTCAATTCTTTTTATTGTTTTTTAATTGTACTATATTATGGAAATGATGGTTTTATTTCATAAGTTCAAAATAAATAATTTTTAAAAACAGGATTAATAGTGGACTTATTACCATCATAATAGAAGCCCTCACCCAGAAACCCCCTAATAAACTTCCCAAAGTGTATTTATCCTATCTGCATTTCTCATGATATCATAGATATCAATTATAATACTTGCTCAAAATTCATCTTTCTAGTCTGAATATTCATTTCTCAGGTGCTTATTAAATACAAGTTATTATAGTACAGACTATAAGCCATATAAAAGGTACAACATATTCCTAGTCCTTACAAACTTGTTGATGAGATAAGATCTTTCCAAGTCAAATGGACAATATTAACAACAAATGCTACCAGAAATTTGAGGGAAACTCACCATCTGTCTCATGGTCATCAAGGAAGGTCTCATGAAAGAAATGGGCTTATAAGCAGTACCATGAAAGATTTGGATGCACAGATGATTTTCATAGCTGCCAAGTAAATAGTAATTTAAGATTCAAAAAGCATTTCTTATCAATTTCTTATTTGGAATATCACAGTAACTTTTTTTTTTTTTAAAATAGGGAATCTAAGTATAACCATCTCCATTTTAAAAATGAAGAAACTGCTTAGTGTAGTTGATATTTCACAAAAGTCAGAGGTGAGATTTGAAATCATATCTCTCCTGACTTCAAATCTTGGGTTCATTCCTTTATGACAGGCTTTCTCTCCAGAAATAGAAAAAACTATAAGAAAAGGTAAATCAATGGATATTTAGAAAAGAATCAGTTGACTTGTTTTTTTGCCTTGAGAGTAGATTTTGTATAGGACAGTAGTAGTGAGAGTTAAACTTATCTGAGAATGGATGATAGAGGGTCTTGATGCTAGAATTAATTTATTATTTTTCTAAATGCAAAGGAGAAACCATCAACAATTTACTATTTTTTAAGTATTTTTAGGAATATTAAAAGGACAACAGTGTAGGGATTGAATGGGAAAAGAGGAATTTGCAATGGTTCCAGTCTTTGAGTCTATCCTCATAGGGCTGCCATGGATTCCCGCTTGTATATTTTATAGCTGCTTGAAATGCCTCAAGGAATTAAAACTAGATTTGCAAGTGTCTAAGTAGCCATGTTGACATGAATCCTCCAAATTCCTCTCTTTAACATGCTTCACTAATAGTAATTACTAATTTCCAAAAATACATATCTTTTCAATATATTTTCATTCGACATGTCTGACATCTCCAGAAACCATGTCTTTAGGGCTGATTTTTTTCTTGTTACAATATCCTCTACCCACTCCAATTCACCCCATCTGCTGCCGCTCCTGTCTATAGGCTCTACAAGTAGTTTTTCCCAATGATTTTAGGAATATTATATTTCATATTATGGAGTCAAGAAATGCCCTCCCTTTGCATTTCTTACATGAGTCAGACACTTGGTTTCCTTCATTCCCTAGTGAGAGAAGGGCAATGTTTTTCTTTAGATATTAAAGATCATGTTTAATGAGTTTAAAATTTACTTTGAATTTGCAACAGTTTTGTACAATTCTGAAATGTCCCTAATAAATTTGTAGATGCATCTTGGAAAATTCTTGATTATTATAGCTATCACCTCCTAGTTGACCCTGATCATCTAGGAAGTTCACAGTTCTGCCCACACATCCCTTCAAAAATTAATTAACCTATCAATATACAATCAGTTATTAAGTGTCTGCTTACAGGCCAGACAGATATTGTGACTGTGGGTATAAAGATAAGAATATAGTTTCCATCCTGAAGGAGTTTGGATTATTATGGGAGGTAGACTAACATGTCTCTCCTGAACTTCAGTCTCAAAGAAACTCTGGCATGGGGTTCTAGCTTTTAGAATTGGTAGTATCTCTGTTTTAGGACTCTAATCTTTTTCTGGGACCCTCACTTTCCTCAAGGACATTAGGTCCATCAGAATCTACTCTTTAGGAGATTTCTCTAATTTTGGAGCTAAAGATATCCATTTGTCTTATTACAGATTTAATTTCTGTCACCAAAATTGGAAGATCAACTGGCTGTCAGATCACCCCCACCCCCACCCCTTGCCTCAGTTTTCACTCATGATAAGTGTAGAGAAGTCTCCATTGTAGGCTTGGATTTGATGGCTCTTAGCCCACTCCCTCTGAGGTAGACAATATCAGTGAGCCTGAACAATCCTTTCACTAAGCTTATAAGGAGATGATGAGGAAATGCATTTGATTAAAAAAAAGAAATCCCCCAGCCCTATTTACCTAGTTTAAAAGATGGCTGGGCGCCTTACTGACACACCTCACTGCATCCCAGCCTAATACTAGGAATATCCCATGGAGGCCTATTTTTGAGCTACTGGTGCATTCAGGATAAATCTGTTTTGCATGTGGACAAGTAAACAACTCAGTACATCAGAATCTGAATTACTAAAGAAACATTTCCACATTTTTAACCTTTCCTCCTTTGTTCCCACCCCAGCTACATGGTTAGAAAACACTCTGTAAATAGATGAGCTAAATGCTCTGAATAACCAAAAGACATGGCCAGCAGCCTGTTGTGCAGCTGTGGAGAATGTCTGTCCCGGGAGTCATCGACTCCCTGTTGAGATTTTGATTCCTTTCCTTTTATTTTCCCTTCTGTAGAGGTCTCTTCAGTAAATTCAATATCAAGGTGTCTTGAAGAGATTACCTAAGAGAATGCCCTTGGATTCTGCACTTGGGGTGAAGATTAGGTAATTCTCCTTGTTACTTACCAGAAAATAAATGTTGACTGAAAACATCAGTTTCATAAGCTTGATAAAGGGAACAATTGGCCTAGCATCTGTTTGTTTGAAAAAGATCTGGGGGTTTAAGTGGACTGAAAGCTCAATAAGAGCCTATAGTGTGACACCATGGTCAAAAAAAATAGATATATAGATACATAAAACAAAGTCATTTTTTCTGGGTTATAAATTCCCCACTTTTAATATGAGTGCAAGACTTGTAAGTAGGCTTGGAACCAGGGAAAGATGACTAGTTTTAAAAATCAAAAGAATGGGGCATCTAAGTGGTCCAATTGATAGAGCACCAGTCCTAGAGTCAGGAGGATGTGAGTTCAAATTTGACCCTAGACATTTAATGATTACCTAGATGGGTGACCTTGGGCAAGTCACTTGCAGAAACCAAAAAACAAAACAAAAAAATCATAGGATCTTGGGGGTACTAGGTGGCACAGTAGATAGAGCACTGGCCTTGGAGTCAGGAAGATATGAGTTCAAATCTGGTCTCAGACACTAAATAATTACCTAGCTGTGTGAGCCTGGGCAAGTCACTTTACCTCATTGCCTTGCAAAAGAAAAATTATATAATCTATCTTCAGATCCGAACTATGCTACTTACTAGCTCTGTGACATTCAGAAAGTTATTTCTCCTTGCTGGTCTATAGTTACTTATTTCTAATATGAAGAGAAGAGAGCAGAATAAGCTCTTTTCTGACTCTAAAAGCATGACCCTATGACTAGAGATGATCTTTATTTTTCAAGAATGAGGTTTAGTATATATATATATATATATATATATATACATATATATATATATATATATGTATATATATATATATATATATGAGGCAATAGTCCTAGTGTGCTGTTTTCTGATCAGAGCAGAGATGGAGCATTGTTTTCAAGTCTCTTCCTCTCATTTTCCATCTTCTGGTTTCCTACATCTCTGGTCATACATCATGGTGAATATCTACTGATCTATCTATTCACCTTCTTCCTTGTTTCTCTAGGAGTTCAATGCTTAACCCAATATCATCCTTAGTAACGCAAGTCCTGTCCTTATTCTATGGACTTAGTAATGTTGATAGTACCTCAAACACTTTATATCTTTCTTGTTCCTCAATCTGCTAATGGCTAATAATCCACTTTTCAACTCTCCCTAAACCATACCTGGAGATAGTTAGACCCTTGATTTTGCCATCACCTGTAAATGTTCTATTTTTATGACCAAAGTAGTAAAATTCCTTATCAGATAATAATCCCATATCATTCTATTTTTGATTATTTCATTCCTCCTAAATGAATCTCTATCTTCCCTGTGACCTGAAATTTATCCTATCTTAGTGTTTTTCCAAGATATTACCTCTATATTAGCCTTCCTTTACTCATTTCCTCATTTTACCCAGTTAACTAGTTCAATTCTCTACTATACTCTCAAATTCCTTCTTCTCTCAATTTATCATTGCTCATTTGCCAACCCTAATTTGCTCACTAATGTCTTCCTCTGGATGAAACTGGAGAAAGTTACATAAGCATGTGAACTGGGTCCACTAAAAATTTATTTTATTTGAACTCAACTGACTCTTCATTGCAGTAAGGCATTTTACTCTTGGCTAATTAATTTTCTCTCTCTCATTCCCCACAGAAGCTCTTCCAATCCCACTATGCTTACTTTAGAGATTACTTACCTAGAATTCCCTCTTTTCCCCTACTCTAAATATAATGACCCCTTTACAGTGGTGTGCTGGAACCAACTCATGTAGATTGATGAGAGCCAACTAAAGAATGTCTTATTACATTTTCATTGTGAGCAATTACACCTTGAAAATCAGGAGCTGTTACAAATCAGGGCTTCATTTATTGTTTCATAGACTTGAAAACGAGTTGGACAAAATGTTAATGATGCAGTTTAAGCTTTATATTTTTTGTACTTTTTTCTGGAAAATCAATTGTTAAACATGTATCAAGACACCCCCTATCTTTATATCATTCTCTCAAGCTCTCCTTTACTTCAGTCTCAGATGATGAGATGACCTTTCTCCTCATCAAAAGCAATTACTATATCAGGTCCTTTATCCTATCATTTGCTATCTTTTCCATCAGATTGACCCCATAATTATCCCTCTCTCAACTAATACCCAATTTCTCTCTATCAAATAGTTCTTTCCTGATGCCTATAAAAATGCCTCCCTCTCACATCCTTAAAAATAACAATACTCATTTATTAAACCTCCATGTACTCTAGCTATTTTCTAATATATCTCTTCACATTCTCAATCAGACCCTAGGAAAATCTCAGTATCTGCTGCTTTTATTTCCTCCTAACCCTTTGACCCATATGTTCTCTCCAAAAATGATCCATTATTTCATGATAGCCAAAACGGGTTACTTTTTCTCATATGCATAAACATATGAGCTGGGCGTACATCAATATACTGAAATGTACAACTCACTCCTCTCCAAGAAATGTAGTTTAGAATTTTATATTAATTGAATGACAACGTCTTCCAATTTTGAAATACATTGGTACCATGAAATAAGGGCTGATTTGTATAATGTAGCTTCTGTGGAACTGTGTAGAAAGGTTTCTTTCCTCTAAACATACAGACCCATGCTGGTAGCAATGACTATGAAAGGAAAAAGTGGAGAATTCTACAGGGTGTGCTGTCTGTGTGTGTGTGTCTGTGTGTGTGTGTGTGTGTGTGTGTGTATGTGTGAAGGCTGGGATAATGGGGTACAATATTTCTGGAGCATTGTTGTTGATTAGAGAGTGACTCAAGGAGGTCATGGATAAGTCACATATTGCAGTCAATTTAGATCAAACTAATTTTTTAGATAAGTTTTTATTTTATTTTATTTATTTATTTGTTATTTTATTTATTTATTTTATTTTTACATAAGTTGTTTTTATTTCTTTAATTTGATGATTAAAAATAATATTTTTCTTGGCTGAGTACTTAAGTACAATCCTAAATGCAAACCCTATAGAAAGATATACTCCACATATGTACCCTTTCAGATTTCTAATCCTTTTTTATCTCTTTATAGTAATTTGCCACTTTCAATTACCTTTGCCTCATCACCCTAGTGTTTTTTGTTTGTTAGCCAGTTAATTGAATATCTACTAGGTTCCAAGTATCATACTAAACTTGGGGATATAAAGATAGGCAAGAACTACCTCTGTCTTCAAGGAGCTTAAGTTGTAATGAGGGGATAAAAACTATATACATACAGATATATATATACACAAATATATATGGTTTGTATGTGTATATGTATGTATGTATGCATACACAAATATATATTATATGTATACATATATATATATATATATATATATATATACATATAAATATATGGAAAGAAAGAGACAGAGAGACAAAGAGAATCTTAGTGTAGGTCATAGCCTTAAATGGAACTGAAAAAAACTTCTTGTAGAAAGTGGCATTTCAACTTATACTTGAAGGAAACCAAGGAATCCAGATGACAGCTAGGGAAAAATCATAGAGTTAGAAGTTTGAATGCTGTGTATAAGGAAAAACAAGGAAGTCAGTATCACTGGATCACTACCTAGAGAGAAGTAAGGAAACTGGAAAAGTGGGAAGGGTCAGGTTATGAAGGACTTTGAACACCAAACAGGATTCTAGATTTGATTATAGAGGTAATAGGGAGCCACTGGAGTCTTTAGTATGGGAATTACATGGTCAGACTCATTCTTTCAGAACCTAATTTTGAAAGTAGAGTAGAGGATATCTTCCTCAACCAGAATGGAGAAAAAAGTGAGACAGGGAGACAAAGAGACTATTTCAACAGTAGTGGTGACAGCAAGTTAGAAAAGAGAATGGGCATATACATGGAAAGGTAAATTGCCAAGTATTGGCAACAAATTGGATAAAGGGTAGGAGCCAATGAGAAAACAGGAAGATAGGGTTAAAAGTGATAGTAATAAAGAAGTTAGGTTAGGAAGAGAGAAGCATTTGAGGAAAAAGTTAATGAAGTTTGTTTTGGACATTTGAATTTAATGTCAACAGCACTTACAATTTGAAATATCCAATAAGTAGTTGGAAAGTAGACTAGAAAACTGGAGAGAGGTTAGATTAGATGAATATTTCAGAAAATCACCTAAAGAAAGGTGGTATAGAGGAGGTAAAGTCAAATGGTATAGAGGGAGTAAAGAAGAAGGCCCCTTACAGAATCCCAGGGGACACTGAACAACACTGCTCTGAGTTCTCCTATTTACCTGATCTTTTATTTCCTATCTCATTTGCTATAACTTTATCTCTCACACTACTTACTGTAGATATCCCCCAAAGTTCTGTTCCCTTCTCTTGGCTTTCTATAGTCTCTCAATCTGTGACAATCACCATAATTCCCCTTAGTTTCACTATCATCACTCTTCAGATGATTCCCAATTTTATGCATAAAACCCTGAAGCTACTATCCTGCATCTACATCACCAATTTGTCTAATTTAAGTATCAAATTGCTTGTATCCTAAGCATTTCACATTCAGCGTTTTCCAAACAGATTTCATTACCTTTCAAACCAACCCTTCTTCTAAACTTCTTTGGGTTGAGGGCGGCACCATCCTTCCAATCACACAGGTTTCCAACTTCTTTATTATTACTGGCTCTTTATTCTGTTGATCCCACCTAGCCAATGAAGCATCAGTTTTTCATCTTTTACCTTCACAACTCCCAAGACATCTGTCCTCTTCATTTTTTTTTTTTGCAAGGCAATGGGGTTAAGTGGCTTGCCCAAGACAATACAGCTATGTAATTATTATGTCTGAGGTTGGATTTGAACTCAGGTACTCCTGACTCCAGGACCGGTGCTCCATCCACTGTGCCACCTAGCCGCCCCATCTGTCCTCTTCTTAATACTTACACACTTACCACATTAGTTCAGAACCTCATCAGCTCATTCCTGTACTATCATAGGACCTTTCTGTTTGTTCCTGTGACTCAAGACTTTCCACTCCAATATAACCTTCCAAAAGCTGTCAAAACATTTTTCCTAAAATGCAGATCTAGCCATGACACTGTACAACTCAATAAACCCAAGTGGCTCTCTAACTTCTAAGATCAAATAGTAGTACAGCATTTAAAGCCCTTCACAACTTGGCCGAAACTTATTGTCCAATCTTATTACAAATCATTACTCTTGATGTGTTCTATTGTCCATTGTAAGTGTCCTTCTTACTATTCCTTAGCCATGGAATTCCATTTCCTATCTCCATACCATTATACTTGAATTTCCCAATATCTGGAATGCTTTCCCTCCCTATCTCTCCCATGACTTAGAATTCCTTCCTTTTTTCCTTTAATAATCAGCTTAAATACAACCTTTTATACTGACTTTTTAATTCCTTAACCCCAAGCACTATTGCCCTCCTTCCAAACCGCTTTCCTTCCTTTTACAACTCATACATGCAGGCATACACACATGCAAACATACATACATTTATATGCTTATTATATTCAGATATATACATATCTCCAGTGTGATATTCCTAAAAATGTGTTACAAAATGTATATATGTATACAAGTAGATATATGTATACCAACAAGATGGACATATGTTATTAATAGATAACATAATAAATTATAAATATAAATACACATATAAAGAAACATACAAATAATATATACACACATGTGTATACCTCTATATGAATGTTATTATAGGTTAGATTTTTTTCTCCATCTAAGGAATATTTCCAAACTTTGCTTCCATTTTGGATATATACTTGCTTATGCATAGATATACATGTTTGTATGTATGCAAATAGGCAAGCATGAGTCTAAGTGAATATATGTTGACACGTGTGTATATACACAGAAAGAAACTTCTCAGAGACACAAGAGATCTAAAAGACCATCGTGTCCCATCTGCAACTCAACAAGAAAGAGGAATAATTCCTCCCACAGCATTCCTAAAAAGAAAAAAAAATTACATGTAGAAACATGTGACTTTATATTTATACATGTATATGTTTATGTTTATATATAAAACATATGTTTTATTAAACCTACACAATATACATTTACCTTTAATGGCTATATGTCTATATGCAAGTATGTATGCATTTATAGACACATTTTTTAGGGATATGATAGATAGGGTTATTCCTGTTTCCTGTTTATGTACAGATGGACTTGATCATCTTTGAGATCCCTTCTGTCTCTGAAGTTCAGTCCAACTAACCAAATTTGTGTAATAGCCATTTCTTTATAACAGCACATCTATCATCCCTCATTTTGGCATTTACCTCCAAGTGTGTTTAGAAGTCAATAAAACTGAGTCAAATTCTTTAATAATCCAAGAATATGCCATTGAGGAATGTAAATCCTCTCTTTCAGATGTAGATCCAAATATGCTGTGACATAACACATAGTCTTCAAGAGTGACATTGGTTGAAATATTCATCATTCTGTAGACACTGTGGTAATGGGGCTCTTTAAATTTGTTCCCCAGACAACCAACACATAGTCCATTATTAGACATGAACTTGAAACTTTTCCATCTTGGTACTACTTGTACAATATCCAACTCCTTTTGCATTGCTCTCAAGAACCCTTGGATACTCCCAAGTCATGATCATACATCAGATGGGTTTTGGTGGAAATATATAAAGATAATGCTTTCATCTCACTTTTTTGTTCTTGCCCCTTTTCATTGATCTTCATAAATGACAGATATTTATATAATTTAAATGAAACTTTAGCTGTTAGAAATCAACTTCAGGGATATCTTTTAATAAAGTGAAAGTTCTTTTTTAGACAAGGACTAAGGGGTCACAGTGGATAGAAGTCTGGATCTAGAGTAAGGATGACCTCAATTTAAATTCAACTTCAAACATTTCTTAGCCTATATGTCCCTGGGTAAGTTACTTAACCTTTGTCTGCTTCATTTTCCTCTCTTTAAAATGGGAATGATAGTAGTACCTACTTCTCAGGGTATTTGTAAAGAAAAAATAATTTTGTGTCTATTAAAGTACTGTATCAATACTTATTAATATTAGGATATTTTACATCGATGATGAAAGAATATGTAAGAATACTGAGTAAAATACTTTCATTTTTTTAAGAAGCTCCCTGTTCTTTTTTTTCCCCCCCTTCTTTACTTTTTGCAAATCACTGGAAAACATTTGCCTGCCCATACATCAGCAATATCTTTCATTATTCTAATATTCATTATATTCTTAATTGACAACCGGAAGAGAAATTGCAGGTTACCAATTTGGAGGAACCCATTCTTAAGCAAATAAACAGCAAATCATCTCTTCTTCTTAAAAAACAACCACACTAAAAACAAGATTATTAAAGCACAAAATGTACTTTGGTTATTTATTTTGACCAATGTAGCTTGCTTAATTATTTATGGTAATAGTATACTTACAAATGTACTGTAGGCTATTTTGTAGGGTAATGAAGTTTTAGTAATATAAGTAGTCAATATATTATGCTACTGCTAAATCTTTTTTTCTCAGAAACCAGATGAGATAACAAATGTTTTTTTAATGTTTATTTAGTGTATTTGAGAATGAGTCAGATCTGAGTATGTACTTTGTTGTCCAATTATTTATTCAGTTATTCATCATTCACCCAACAAATATCTATCAGATGGCTTCTATGTAGAGAGCACTGTCAGGTTCTGAAGGAGATAAATGATTTTATTCAACTGAATCCATTTTAAAGCATATTTAGGAATTGTTTATTGTTGTTTTTCAGTTGTGTCTGATTTTTAGTGACCCCATTCAGAATTTTCTTGGCAAAGATATTAGGTTGGTTTGCCATTTCCTTTTGCAACTCATTTTACAGATAAGGAAACTGAGTCAAACAGGGTTAAGTGATTTGCCCAGATTTGAACTCATGAACACAGAGCTTCCTGATTCCAAGTACTATACTATCCACCGTGCCACCTACATGCCTCTATGAATCATGTTAGCCACTAAAATATAATAAGATGAACAAGACATAGTGTTGAAATGCAGTGTGTGCCAGTATAAGAGCATTGGATTTGACATAAAAGGACCTGGGTCACTTCTAGTGCATACTACCTGGACCTTAATTTAATGACTCGATCACCTTGAACCTCAAAGTTTATCCATTATGAGGAAGAGGTTGGATTAGAGAATCCTTATTTTCTCTTCCAATTCAAGATTTATGATCCTAAATAATTGATGCCTTCAAGTGGCTAATATGAGATGGAATGAGAAGGGAAAATAAGATACATATATAAGTAGTTCTAAGACAAAATGTGATATGGGCACCATAGATTACAGGTAAAATAATATGAAACATTTGAAGAGAGAGAAAGAGATTGCTTTTATTTGTTGAGATTAGGGAATTTTTTCTTTTGAAAAGAAGACAATTGAGTCTGTAGGTAGGGAAGAGTACAAAATAAAAGTCAGAAAAGCTGAGGGGAGAGCTCTTTCCAAAAAAAGAGAAATGACTTAAACAAAGCCACTGAGATGAGGAAAGAATAGAGTTGGGATGAAAATCAGAAAACTTCAGTATGACAGCAATGCAAATTGGCAGAAGGGAATCATGTGAGCACAGACTGTAGCCCAAATAGCAGATCATTTTGGATATTAGAAATTTATGGCAGTTAGGTGACTGTATTTGTGCCAAGGAAACTTCTTATCATGAATCTGACACCAACTCTGGAACCTTAGGCAAGTTGCTTAACTTCTCAGACTCAGTTTTTCCATCTGGTTAATAGGAATAAGAACTCCTATCTCACAGGGTTGTTGTGAGAATCAAATGAGATAACACAGGTATTCACATTCTAAAGTACAATGTCAATTTTATTATTGTTATTCTTTTTGTTGTCATTATCAGTATCATTATTTTTTTTAGGTTTTTTTTTTTTGCATGGCAATAGGGTTAAGTGACTTGCCCAAGACCACACAGTTAAGTAATTATTAAGTGTCTGAGGCTGGATTTGAACTCAGGTACTCCTGACTCCAGGGCCAGTGCTCTATCCACTGTGGCCCATCATTATTAACATTATTTGAAAGTAGTAAAGGTAGGCATTGAAAATGTATTGACAGAGGAAAGATATAAACCAGAGCAGTGAAAGAGAAAGATGATTAGAGCAGTGATGAAAAGGTTAGAGACCAAAGCAACTCGAGAGATGACCAGTGTGAATTTGTGTGTGTATGTGTATGTGTATGTGTGTATGCATGCATGCATGTATGTATGTATGGGGAGCAGATGTGAGGCTAATTGTGTAGATGGATTGGATAGTACTAGTTAAATGAAGATTTGAGAATATAAGGAAGAGGAAAAAATCAGGATTATGAGATTTTTAAATATGTGACTAGGAGTTGGTGGTATCATCAACAGAAATGGAGCCATTAAGAGAGCAACAGATTTTTGGAATCAAGGAATGATCTGTTTAGGAAAATGAGTTTGAGATGTAGTATGATAGGGAAAAGAATGGAATTTAGACCTATTTTCATTGATAATGGAAAATGCTGGATGACAAAATTTTCTTTTCTAATGCAGGTTATCACTTTCTTTGCAACTTATACAGTTTCTGAGAGGTTAAGTGACTAACCTGGAATTATATATAATTATACATAAATGTGTGAAAATGTATGTCTTGAATCTCAATCATTGACTTATTAGTACATGTAAGTGTGATGACCTGCTGATTTAATTGATTAAATGTTTCTTTAGAGCCCATGTCCTCTCCCCGCCCCCATCCATTCCTCCCTTTCTCTCTGCTCTTTCCCTCTCTTCTCTCTCTGTACACTTTCTCTGCTTCAGTTGCTCATCTCTTGATTTTTCATGGACCAATGGGGCACCATTCACCAAGTGTTTCTGGCATTGGATCTCCTTCTAATGTGACATTCAAGACCACACTTCTTACCCCTCTCTCTCCCATTCATCAAAACAGGTACCAGCTCTGAGATCATTTGAGCTCCTGCCAGATTTAAGGTCAGTCATCCCGTGAGATAAGGCAGCAAAGACTTTCTATATGCTCTAGAAATGTGAGTGTGGTGGGGGAGGGGAAGAGGTGAAGAGAAGCCACTTTGCTGACCTCTATTCGCCACTGGGACATGGTACCATAAAGAAAAAAATAAATAATCTTGGAGAGTTTTAGTGTGTAACTTTATTGTGAAATTCCATGATTTAGTGTTCAATATAGCAAGGCTTATCGTGTGACTTTGTTGTGGAATTCTCTGATTTACTGTGAAGCACCGCGGAGCTTATCATGTAACTATTATATGAGAAAGACTTGGCAGAGACAAGGTTTGGGGTTTTGCAGACCATTAAAGATGACTGGCATGCCCTTCTCAAATGAACCACAGCAGCGACTGACTAGCAAGCACAATTTCCATTCTCTGCATCTGTAATTCCAACTATTTTAATTTCAAACAGCATAGATACTTTGGGTAACAACATGACGACTTTACTTTTCCTCTCACCCACTTTATGTTCAAGTTTTCATTTTACAGAAAATTGCTGTATTAAGTTTACTGTTTTATGACTGCAATATCCATTCAATAGGTTTTTAACTCTTTGAAAAAGGTAATATTGCTGAAGAAGTCTATAAGGACACATGGAAAGGGGAAAAGTTTCATTTATGCATAATGAAATGTGTAATACATTATGTATATTTATTGAGTACTTACTTTGCCCCAGAAATTTACTAAAACCTGGGAATTATTTTTTTTCCCTGCCCTCAGGAAACTTAAAGTCTAGTGAAGGAGAGAACATGTAAATACATGTGATTATTCAGAGCAGAGAGAAGGTAATATCAAAGGATAAAACTAATAGGTTATGGGATGAGGAGGGCAAATCCTAAGAGACCTCCTGCAGAGGGTAGTGTTTGAGTTGAGTACTTGAAGGGTGTCAGTGATTCTACTAGCTGGAAGTAAGAAGGGAGAACCTTCTAGCTATTGTCAATGGAGATGAAGGAAGAACACGAATCTGGATGGTTGAGTGTGTGAAGTAGAGGAAGATTGGAAGGGTTGGAAGAGGACTGGTTGAGAAAGGATTTAATGCCAAACAAAGAATTTTATATTTGATCCTAGAGGCAATAGCGAACTACTGGAGTTAATTTAAGTAGGGATAGGTCATGAAATGGTCACATCTTTACTTCAGGAAAATAACTTTGGCAGCTATGTAGAGGATAGATTGGAGTGTGAAAAGATTTAAGGAAGGGAGATCAATTCAAAGAGTATTGAAATAGTCTAATTGAGTACTCTTCCAAAGAAACATTTGATTATATCAACTATGAGAATACCCATGGATAAATTCTCTCTTCAACTACAAGAGATTACAGTAAGTCAAATGGAAAGTAGAAAATGAGCAAAATGAAAATCAGACAGTAGGTTAAAATAAATATTCATCTTCTCTCTGTGTTTTCCTCTCTTTTTTAATTTTCATGGGAATTCTTGCTTGTTTGGACAACACCAGATGCATTTTCTATATGCATTGCTACTGCTTTTGGTCTACAGACAAAAAATAAAATTAATAAAGGTGGAAGTATATTTGAAAAAAGAGTGAAAATTACTTAAGAAGATCTCTGTGCTCAAATTGCAAATAAGTAGAGAAGATCAGTAGCATGTCCTTTTGATGAGAATGGTGCTAGAAAAATCAAGTCCTATGCTGATAAAGGAAGGTAATTTTAACCCTTTCTACACCAACATTTTATTGAGAAATATAATAGTTACTTGTCTCTCTATCCAAGCTTCTGGTCATAGGAGATATTTTGCTTATATTATATGGTCTTTAGTACAACACCATCTGCCTCTCTAGCTTTTCATATCTCATCTACTTATCCTTTTCCTGCAACATTAAGGATGACAAATATTTATATGCAATATTCATTCTACCCATTTATATAACAGTAGTTTTCTTGGCACCCCTGAAATGACATTATATCTCTGTATGAGTCTAGCTCTAAAGGGGCCAAATTCTTCTTCAGGTTGGAAGAAGTGGTATACAAGTTCTACCTAAGTATCTTGAATTTGCAATTTTGTGCTCCAAAAAAGAAGTCTTTTCCTAGTCAGAGGAGAGACAAAGCACTATATAATTTTGACTGACTAACTCAGTTATGCTGGACTGGTCAAAGTCTTTGAAATGGTTGAGCCAAGAGACATGGTATTTGGAACAGTGGTGAGAGAAGGGAGAGTAATCATCATCAAGTCCCTTTAAGAAGCTTTGTGGTATGTGTTTTGAAATAGTGGATTGAACATAGTAACCCAGGCTAAGAGCTAGACTCCTCTTTATTAAACAAAGATTTCAGACTAAGCTTATCGGGCAACCATTTCTTTAAGAAATTAAGAAGCTCTGGAATGTTTCCTTCTTTCCAAACTCCATTTTCCCATGAGAAGTCATAGTCTGTCATCCATTTAGAATTTATTTCCTTGCTATGGTTTAAGTTGTTAATTTATTCTGATTTTGCATTCTCTTCACATAACTACATATGACTGACCATGAAAGCTGTTTATCTCAGTCCTATATAGGTGGAGTAATGAGGGAGTTAATGGGAGACACTGTACCTAACTAAAATTTACATAGAATTTAAAATGCAGAGATTCTAATCTTTAGTCAATAGTTAGGGAATCTATCTCTAACTTGGGAGGTTGGAAGATATATTATTATTTTTATTAATAATTCAATAAACCTCCCAACTGATAAAATATACCCTGAGTCTAAGACTGTCCTTTTTTTGCCCTAGAGCTAAGTGAGTCATTCATTGTTTGTAGCTAGAGCAGGTTGCTTTGAATACAGGTGCCTGGGGCTAGGCAATTCTCACTCCCCTGAACCAAAGAGAGAAAGAAAGGATGTGAAACTGTAAGGGATTCTTACAAGAGAGAAATTTCTAATCTAGCCTTATGGGTGTGGAAGAATGCAGCTCTACCCATTTCCAGAAAGGAAAGAATAATGATTTTTTATATTATAATATAATAATTTACATAGTGCTTAGTATGGGCCTGGAAGTGTGCTAAGCATTTTACAATTATTTTCTCATTTGAGACTCACAACAACCCTGCTGTGAGTTATTATTGGCTCCATTTTACAGATGATGTAGAGGCAGAGATGAAATGACTTGCCCAGAGTCATACAGCTAATAAGTTTCTGAGTTCGATTTGAATTCAAATCTTCTTGACAAGAAATCAATAAACCTTTGCTAAGACTTCCAGTAAGGTCAATAAATTCTAAGTTCTTTATGTATAAAAAAATTTACAGATTTAAATTGATTAGCCTTTACCTATATATGGACCCCAATCTATTTGTTAAATGAACACACAAAGCATGAGTGTTCTCAATATTAAATCCTTTGGAGAATTTGAGGATAGGCAGAATTTCATGAAAGCAAATCTTTGTAGAATTTCTAATGTTTGAAGATATTGTTGTCTCCTATGTATAGAGTATATACTTTACTCCCTGTCTTTGCCTGCTATATTTCCTCCCCTTCACATAGTATCCAGTAAAAATGTTGGACTACTGGTCAGAAGAGAACTGGGTTTGAATTCTACCTCTACTCACCAATTGTGTGACCCAAGGCAAGACTCTTATGTCTCTGAGTCCTAATTTTCTCAGTTATGAAATGATGATGATAATTCTTGAAACTCATAGGACTCTTGTTAGGATCAAATGAGAACATATATATAAAGCATTTAAAAAATTTTGAAGATCTGTCTAAATATTAGTTAATACTATTCTGATATTTTAAAGCCTAGTTACCAAGATAATTCCTCCATGAAACTTTCTTCTTATTTTCTTTTTTTTTTTTGGTAAGGCAATGGAGTTAAGTGGTTTGCCCAAGGCCACACGGCTAGGTAATTATTAAGTGTCTGAGCCGGGATTTGAACTCAGGTACTCTTGACTCCAGCACCGGTGCTCTATCCACTACTCCACCTAGCCACCCCCTCTTCTTATTTTCTGTAACATTAATAACCCTTTTTTAAAAAAGTTTTTAAAATTTCTCTAAGGTACTGAACATGAATGATTCCAATAATAGTCATCTATGTTTTGGTTCTAATTTCTATTGTGGTAGAGAATGCCTTACCTAAATTCTATTTAGCCCTAGCATAGTTTTCTATGCATAGTATGCACATGGAAGCATAACTCTAGAACTAAGAAGATCTCAAAAACATTTAATTCAACTCTTTCCTTTTATAGCTGAGCAAACTGAGGCTCAGGGGCAGTTTAGGTGGCAGAGTGGATAGAGTGTTGACCTTGGAGTAAGAAGAACCTGAGTTCACAACCAACCTGAGACATGTATTGACTGTATGACCTTGGGGAAAGTTACTTAATTCTGCCTCCATTTCCCCCATCTGTAAAATTAGCTGGAGAAATCAACTCCTATATCTTTGCCAAGAAAACCCTAAAAGAAGTCATGAAGAATTAAACAAAATTGAAACTATGAAACAGCAACAAACTGAGTTCAATGTTATTATTCAAATATTGTGTCAGATTTGTATCCAGATAATCTGTCTCCAGTCATTGTTTTGTTTCTCAATGCTGCCTTATAATATATGCCTAATAAATGAGTGAATGAATATCTTTTTTCTGATTACTCATTGTGTGAGTAGGCAAGTAGGGTTCAAGCTCTGGCAGATGCTGCCAAGTGAGAGAGGCAAAAGTCCAGAAATGGACTTTATATCTGTGATCTGAAGACCAGCCCAAGTTCAGAGACACTTATTGCCTAAAGACTGGCCATTTGTTGTTATTATTACTGTAGATTTTTGTCCTGATACTTACAAAATTTTGCTAAGGAAGAGGGTTGTCATTCCCCTTAGTGGAGTGTGTTTTGAAGAAATCAGGGAAGATCGATGAAGTGCTAATAATACATAGAAAGGATATCAGTTGCAGAATTAGAAAACGTTAAGACAAAAGATGTGAATTTCAAAGAATCTCATTATTTCTAGAAATTCTGTTATGTTTTAGACATATAGTTGTGAATAGTATCCATGCTCAACTGTTCTCAAAGAAGCTATAAAAAGCTAGTGTATTATGCACATATTGTTTCCTAAATAAAAGTAAATTCTCTGAGGGCAGGGATTTTGTCTCTATATCAACTGTTTCTTTTACTACATCTGGTAACACCTTGGTTAATTAATACTTGCTTATTGAACGAATGATTTTTAAATATATTTATGTGCACCTGTGTATCATATTTGCATATGTATTTATATTTGTATATGTATTTACATCTATAAAATATATATGATTGTCTTTTCATTAAGTTTAAGAGACTTTTTCTGCTTCTCATGGAAGGTCAATATAAAAGAAATGTATAAAGGACAGAAATACAGAGACCAATGATGCAGCTCTGGGATATAAGAAATATTTTGACCAAAAATGGTAGCTTTCTCCTGATTATGCATTTCCACTCCTCTCATGTCTGACTTGAACAAGAACAAAGAAAGAAGACAGATAACAAGTTTGTGATCTGAGAAAAGGTGCCTCTGTGTTAGGTAACCATTGCTGAAAGATAAAAACCAAGAAAACCAATTAGACCTGTAAGCCTGAGAAAAAAAGGTCTCATCTCAAGATTTAATATTTCTAACTTTGGCCCTTAGTGTCTTCCCTTGCTTATTGATCTCTGATAGCCTTAGCCTTCTTCTTCTGCTTCTTCTTCTTTTTTAACAGTCACCCTACCAAACTTATATCCCAGAAGATCTAAGAATTCTCTTTATATGTTATATATAACTTTGTTGGGGGAAAGAAAACAAGGCAATAAGAATTCCTAACATGAAGAAATTCTTTTAAAAAAATTCATAGGCTCTAGTTATACCTTTTGGAACATATATTGGATTCTGGATGGAAAGAGAGAGGTCAATAAAAATCATTGCCTAACTGTAAAATAACTGCTCTCTTTCTTTTCAGTTTTCAAATACCTTGTTATACTCCCAGGCCTTGTGAACTACATTAATAGCTGGACTTCTGCCATTTTATCCAGATGCTCTCTATTGCATATTCCACAACATATATTTATGGGATTATGGAATTGGAAGTTCTGGAAAAGAGAAGAAAAGTTATAATGAATAAAGGAAACCATTTCAAGAAAGTCTATTTCACCAAACAATGAAAATAGAAGTGCTCATCAGGGAAAGGACAAATGATTGGCAAACATACCTCAAATAAATAACTGTTTTATAAATAAACACAATTAAAAGCACAATTGGAAAGTTAGGTCCCTGAAAGTTTCAATTCTCCTTGAAAAAACATAGATTTTGGTATTTTAGGATAGATTAAATAATGTAGAATCTGCCTTATGTGATCCTTTTCTGTACCCTCCCCCCAAAACTTGGAAAGGCAAATCTGTGTTTGCTGGAGTATTCTAATTAATCAGTTATTTTTTCCATTGCTACCTCACTATTCAAATAAAAAAAAAATCAACAAATATTTATTAAGCATCTACAATATGCCAGGAACTGTGATGAGTGCTAGAAATACAAAGAGAAAAATCTTGAGGAAGCTTAATTAAGAGTGGAGAGATTTGGAAGATTTAACAAGTACATGCTTAAGATCAGTCAGCACAGGGTAATTTGCGGAGAGGAGGAACATAAAATCAAATAACCCCTGGCAATGATGTTATAAAGGAATCCTTGATTACATGTCAGGTTAGACAAAAGCCCTCCCCAACATCAAAATCCTAATTTTTTTCAGTCTTTAAATCAGACCATAAGAGTTAATGAGGACATAAATTAAAAGGCTCAAGCAAAATCATATTGAGGCATATAACTGAGATTGGGGATAACCAAGTAGCCCAGAGGAAAGAATGACAGCCTGGAGTCAAGTAGATCTAAGTTCAAATTTGATCTCAGACCCTGGGTAAGCGAATATTTGCCAAGTTTCCTCACCTCTACCTTGGAGATAAAAATGTCACCTACTTCCAGAGTTTTCATAAGGATCCAATGAAATCAGATGTTTCTAAAGAGAGCACAGCTAAGATGGGTTGGCCATTGTTAGAATGCCAAAAAGTCTATTTTATGGAGAACTCACACAGGGCAAGTGCTCATAAGGGGGGATAGAAGAAGCAATACTGAGATACCCCGAAGGTCTCATTGAAGAACTTTAGAACTGATTGTACAGCATGGGAAACACTGGCACAAGATCGCCCAGCATGGCATGCCTTCATCAGTGAGGGGGCTGTGCTCTATGAGAAAGGTGGAATTGAAGCAGCTCAAGGGAAACATGACATACGTAAATTTAGAGTAAGCACCCCACGTGTTCACATGGACTATTTGTGTCCAACCTGTGGTGGAACATTCCGAGCTCGTATTGGTCGGATCAGCCACACTGTAATTTGTCTCTTTAGTGATGCCATTTTGATCTTCTTCAATCATAAACAATAAGAACCAGTTGTAAAGTACTTAGTACAATGCCTAGCAATAAGGGCTATATAAAGATTCTCTAATAAAAATAATAGTGAATAAGAAGAACTTGGAGGGTACAGGAATAACATCCAGAAAAATGGAAGAGAAGAACAAAGATCTGGACATCTGAAATAAAAGGAACAGAATTTTAGCATAAATCCTACAGATACCTTTTTCTAAACTGAGAAATTTCCCTATATAATGTCCCTTCCACAAGGAAAGGATGGAATAAGTGTTCTAGAATTTGAAGAATTCTAACCTATTGGTGTTTCCTCTTCTTAATGAATTGTTTTTAGATGTTTTTAATCTACTTTATAAGGCACCTACATTAGACCAATTCCCCATCACATTCTTTCTGTGTTAACAAGTCACTATCTAAAACTTGAGCCCCAATATCAGATTTTAGGGAGCTTTTCAAAATTCTACAGACCCAGAATCATATTACCATAAACATGATGTTCTTCTTTCACAATGATGAATCAATCAATTCGCCCTAATGGGGGAGGAGAGCAGGGGAATAGGTAATAAAAGTTAGGATGGTTTTTCACACCAGCAGGTAGGGTAGTCAGGGTTTTTCCCCCCAAATGTAGCAACCAGATTTAGAAGACTTTGATTGTATTTCATCACCACAATAGCATTAAAACAGCAGAGGCCAGCAACTAGGTAGCAAGAAGATGATCTAAGGCACCCTCCTTCCCCTTCCCTACCTACTTGTTCTCACTAACCCCACTCAACTGAGAGCCCATATTTCCTTTGGATCCAGTTTGCTATATATGACCAAGGGACAAAACTCCAGCTCAGTCAAACCATAGGCCATGTAGTAGGTACTTTGTTAAATCCTGGGAATGCATTAGGGGAAAAAAAATAGTCCCTTAACTCAATGAGAATATATTTCAATGAATATATACATGATAGGGAGTATAACATGTATCAAAATGTGTATATGCTATACATATGTATATATGTGTTTGTGTGTGTGTGTGTGTGTGTGTGTATGGGGGAGAGAGAGAGAGAGAGAGAGAGAGAGAGATTGAGAGAGAGAGAGAGAATTGCTAAAGATAACCTTAATGAGGAAGGTCTCTAAGCCAGGGGATGAGCAGGGAGGAACAAAATGACCTGAGGACCAGTAATGTGACCCCTGAGCTGAGTCTTGAAGGAAGTCAAGGATTCTAAGAGACAAGGGGGAAGGAATGAATTCTAGACATAGTAGTCAGCAAATAAAAAAACACAAAGATAGAAAATGGTACACTGTGTCCAAGATATAGAAGAAGACTGGAAAGTTAGAAAGGGACCAGTTTATGAATAGCTAAACATGGAAGGGAAATATTATATAGATATACAGATATAGACATAGATGTAGATGTAGATGTAGAGATAAAGATAGATAGAGATAGAGATAGAGATGATAGAGATAGATATAGAGATAGAGTTAGAGATAACAGAGATAGAGATAGAGATAGAGATAAAGACAGAGACAGAGATAGAGGTAGAGATAGAGAGATAGATATATAGATATATAGATATGTTGACCTCTATTCAAAAAGGTCAATTAAGGGAGACCCAAGAAAATGTAGGATTTAAAATAGGCCTCCTCCCTAATAGTAGAAGACAAAAACAGAAAAGAAGAGGGCTTATTTCTGACCATGAATTCCTCATTCCTAACTTTGATATTGGTCTAGGGAGAAAGTCAGCAATTTGGAAAGATAGATTGTAGAGGTAAGGGAAGAAAGAAGGAGGAAGAACAAATTACAAAAGGTATGAATACAAATTGAAAGAAAGACAAATTTATTCTGAAAATGAGATCATATTCCCTCCCCCCCCAAAAAATAGTTCATTTTTTGGTACTAGGTCTCTCCTATCCTCATCCTCCTGGGTCCTCCTCTTTCTCTAAATCTAGACTTTTTTACTCACATTTCAACCTTTCATTCCAGTCCCTACTATCCTGCCTCCATAACCACTTGAGATTCTTCCCTATTATTTAACCTCCTTGCTTGGTCTTTTGCCCGAAAAGGCAAAATAGACTCCCTTCTCTTTCTCTATATCCTTGTTCTTAGAACATTAATTAGCATTTCCTGGTTCTTACTCCACTACTGAGCAACATTGTAGGGAGAGATTTGGCCTCAGAGCTAGGAAATTCTTGATTCAACTCTTGATTTTACCACATATAGACTGTACCTGAGATGGTCTCTTAACTTCTCAATGAATAAGCTACTAGCTAAGACTCTGAGTTGGATATTGGCTATTTTTATTGGTAAAGGAAATTTCCTCATCTGGGAATTCCTTATACAAATGAAAAAAGAGGTCCAATCCCTATTCAACTTTTTAAAACTCTTCTGTTTTCCTCTTCAAAACTCTCCAGTAGATCATCTGTATGATGTTGAAATTCTTTATCAGAGGATCAAATCTCTCCAGAAACTAATCAGGTTAGTGTTTTAAAATCTGTGCATATTTCCCACACCAATGCCAATCATGACCCTCTGGTCCTTAGTTGATGTATCACAAACTGATGTGGTCAAAATTTTGTTTTCTATGACCATTACTTGGAATGAGCTAGGCATTTAGAACCCACTTAATTGATGTGATTGATTCATTGATGGTTAACCTTTTAGGAAGGAGCTTCAGTGAATTCATCTGGGATGATCACAAGATTATAGATGTTTGGTTTGCGTAAGATCACAATAGCTGTTTGGTTGAAAGTCATAGCTCCCTAAAAGAAATCCAGTGAGAAATACAAGTCAACCCACTCTACTTTGGGATGAATTTTGATAAAGTTTTCTGTTTTTTTTTTCCTTGCCTCAAACTTAGATTATTTTCAATGCAGCAACTGAAAAGAAGTCACAAAACTGTCTGTGAAGGGCTACTTAAATTAATTGTATCAGTGATTTCATGTTATATGGGAACTCTGAGTTCACCGAGACCAACATTCTCATCTTAAAAAATAAGGAAAAAGTCTACAGATTTAAAGAACCTACCAAGCATCCCATTAACTAGCAAGCATCTAATGCAGGATTCAAACCTGCTTCTTGACTTTAAGTCCAGAACTCTCTATACTATGCTATATCTCTCTCTTGCAATCATCTAGCTTCTGCTTCATCTCCAATTGATCTCTTATGATCTCTACAGGGGTCATTATAATTTTTTTCTTCCTCAATACCCTAATTATCCATCACCACTTCCTAGCAATCTGCGGAAATTAAAGCTATTTTTTGCATTTTTATGCTTATTTTAAAATTTTTTTCACTATTACCTAGTTTTCAGCATTTATTTTTGTTAAATTTTCTCCCTCCTTCACTTCCCCACTACTCAATAAAGGAAACTATCAGATATAGCTTATACATGCACAATCATGTTACACAATTTCCATATTAGTGATGCTCTTGAAAGAAGAATCAAACAAAAGGGAAAAACTACAAGAAAGAAAAAGATAAAAATAAATAAATAAGTGAAAATTTTATCTGCATTCAGCTTCCATAGTAATTTCTCTGGATGTGGATGACATTTTCCATCACTAGACTTTTAGAATTGCCTTTGATCACTGTATTCCTGAGAAGAGCTAAGTCTATCATAGTTGACCATCACACAATGTTGCTGATACTCTGAACAATGTTTTGCTGGCTCTACTCACTTCACTCAGCATCTATTCATGTAAGACTTTACAGGATTTTCTGACAACTGCCTGCTTATCACTTCTTATAAAACAATAGTATTCAATTATATTCATACAACACCACTTATTCAACTATTTCCCAACTGCTGGGCATCTGTCAATTTCCAATTCCTTGCCACCCCCAAAAAGAACTGTTATAAATACTTTTGTACAGATGGGTCTTTTCCCCTTTTTTATGATCTCTTTGGGACACAGTCTTAATGATGGTATTGCTGGATCAAAGAGTATACACAATTTTATAGTCCTTTCAGCTTAGTTCCAAACTAACCTCCAGAATGGTTGGATCAGTTCATAACTTCACCAGCAGTGCATTAGTGTCCTAGTTTCCCCCCCTTCCCTCTAGCATTTAGAAGATTAAATTTAATAATCATAGGCATCCTCTTCATTCTTCATTGTCCTCACCTACCTTCTTTCCTTTTTATTTTTTAAGAGGAAAGTGGGATTTTCTCTTTTTGTGGAGGCTAATCCCATCCCTATGTCACACTTATTTTTCCCTAGCTATTCCTTCTTTTCCTACTCTCTAGCCCCAGGTCAGCAGGTAGGCTAAACTGGATGAAAGGTGACTGACTAGTTGATGAATGAAAGGGATGTTTGCCTACAAGCATATGAAGACTTCCCTAGTGGAATGGACAAATGAGAACAATTTGTTCCAATGGCCATGAAAGTGCATGCAGCAGGACTGTGGAGTACCTAGAACTAGTGTAGATATTATAGGCATTAATATCATTCATTGCTTTGGTTCACTGAGCTGTACTGACCTTCGTCCTATCATTGGATTTTTGTCCTACCATTGGACTTTGAAAGAGTGTGATGACTTTAGGCAACCCTACTTCACTTTAATCCAATTCATAGAAGTCAAGACATCACCATTATGATGTTATTGGTCTTCTTTAAAAATGGACAAATAGCTCTCTAGCACTAATCAGGACAAGTATGACATTTTTCCCCATATAACAACCCTTCAAATACAAGAAGACTGTCTTTATGCTCTCCATGAGTCTTTTCTTCTCCAGGTTAAACATTCTCAGCTATTTAACTGCTTCTATATTGCATGAATTCAATATAGTAAATGTACTATCATCCTGGTTGACCTCTAGATTCTCTCCATCTAATCAGTATTGTTTCCAAAATGGGTTCAGAACTACCTTCAAATATCAAGTTTTAAGTATGAATTGGGTTACATATTCAAAGCCTTTTCAGAATGGTAGGACCTAACCAGAACCTGTTTGAGAAGTCATGACCACCTCCATGACATAATAATCATCATCAGAGCAATGGAAGATATCTTAAATATAATTTTCTCTTTTCTGTGGTTATTTTCAAGACCATCACTTTAAATTAGCTTTATTCCCTTCTCACTTTAGTTAAATTATCAGCTTTTACCTCATTTTCTTCATTTAGTATTTGCTTCACATTACTCCTTTAAATCAACATTTTCAATTATCAGTGATCTTTTCTTTATTTCTATATGAATAGTAACCTATAGTAGCCTTTTCCCTTTCATCCATCTTACCAATTTCCTCTCATCCTCTAGGTATATAATTTATGATATAGTTACTAAGGATGACAGAGTTATGATCAGCATTGTCTAAAGATATTGCAATGTGGGGATCCCTTTACCTAACAGATTGAAATCTACCTCTGACTTAGGTGCCATTACTTGCCTGAGGAACAGTGATGTTAAGTGCCTTGACAGGTTTTGAACAACAGCATCAGAGGTAAACCCAGATCTTTCTAATTGCAAGCCCAATAGCTCCCGTTGACTATATCATGATATTCGCTCCAAGGTATGTAGATATTTTGCAAATTTACTTCCTTCTAAGAACTATTTCCAGTTAAGGTTGCTCATTATCTTGGCCTAATTTTTATCAAAAAAACTAGTTGCTTCATAATGATGTTTCTTATTAGGATTTTCAAAAAGATAAATTTATTATTATTATTATTTTATCATCATCATCATTATCATTGTCAGAATACTTTTAGAATTGTTTAGTTTGATTTAAATTCCCCTGGTTCTTCAAATCTACTTTCCAACTATTTAAAACTGCTATTATCAGTGGGCTAGGAAACAGACCTATAATTTATTTTGCATAGGGAAATGCTGTCAGGGAAACTTCCTCTTTCAATGTGAAAATCACACCTTTTTAAAAACAATATTATTCAACGATCCCTTAGAACACTAAGAGATTGTTACCTGCATGAAATAATCAGTCAGATTAGCTACCAACTTGAAAATTTGCTAGTTGGCCTCAGTTTCTTAATCAATAAAATGGATCTTGTAGCATTGACCTACTTTATCAGAGAACTCTGAGGTGGAAAACATAATTAATCAGGGATGGTGATAAAAGCTTTTGAAAATGTGAAGTACTCTTTAAGTGTTAAATGATGTGCTGTTTGCAAATCTCACTTACATCCTTTAGTGTCTTTTATCCCTTCCTTGCATTCACTTTAAAGCCTAAATAATCTGTTTCTTTTTCCTCTTGAAGTTAAATTGGAATGGAGAGCCCATGCTTAAATTAAAGAGCTTTTGCTTGATTATACAGTCTCATTTAAGGTAAAAGCCTTGTAAACTAAAATATGAAGTAGCATTTGTGAATACACACCTAGGTAGATAGCCATCATGCAGTTGCAGGATACAATATTTTGATGATATTTGTCTTATGGAATTATAGCCCAAGAAAAGAGACAGCATAGAATAGGGTCTACCAAATAAAAACAAAATTTGATCTACAAGACATCTCATCTACCTCTTACCTCTCTGGGAATAGTCAATAGAACTTAAAAGTTTGAAAAAGATGGCAGTGTCAGAACTATTATTTCCATTATTTCATAATGCTTCACATACACTCACACACACACGCACACACACACACACACACACACCATTTAGAATGAACACTTATCTTGTGTCTAGAAATGATGCTTGTCCTTTATTCTCAAAGAAGACTATGAAATCATGGATACAATGATGCCATTCATAATAACATGTACATGAATTAGATTTGAGGGAAGGGGTGCTGTGCTAAGTCACCAGTCTCATTTTCGACCCCAGAATCCAGTAGCTAGATATGAAACAGATGACCAGAGATGACCCTGGTTTCAAAGCAATCAGGGTTAAGTCACTTATACAAGGTCATACAGTTAATAAATGTCTGAGACAACATTTGAACTCAGGTCCTCCTATCTCAAGGGCCAACATGCTATCTACTGTGCCAAACATCTCAATTGCCAGTAAAAGGCAATTTCTACCTAGTCCTTCTAAGAATATGGAAAACCAATGAATCTCAGCTTCCATTTAATAATGTGTGCTACAAAAGGACTGGCCTTTCAAGATTCAGGGAAGGGGACTTCTGGCCAAGAAGGCAGAGAGAAGATAGGCACAGTTCTAAAATCTCCTGATCTTTCCCCATCTATGATGTGAAACAAACCTCTTAACAGAAATCAGACCCACAAAACCCCAAAAGAAAAGCCAGAAGAAAGAATATCTACCTCAGGATTTGTCTTCTGCAACTGTGGGTGAGTCTGGGCGCAAAGGGCGGATCAGCCATGGATCAGCCTGATTAGGGGTTGGATTGGAGCCCCAGGAGCCTGAGTGCCCAAGTGCCAGACCTGCTTTATCAGCAGTGGGCTAGTACTAAGGGGCTTGGGTCAACTAGGGAGCATAGGCATTGGTGATGGCACTTACCCTCTGGAGTTTGCCAACAGGGCTGGGGGGAGAGTTTTGCTGCAGGATAGCTGCAGACACCATCCCTGGGCTCCTCAGGTCTGAGGAACTCTGAGTCCACACCTCCTTTGGGACTGAGGTCTCTTTCCAGAAAAAACACAATTACAGACTACTTCTGCCCCAGGCATAGGTGTGTGAACAGAACCAACTCAGCTGACAATAGGGAGAGGGATGACCTCACCCCAGGGTAAAGCCCACCATTGATTGAAGGCAAAAGTATTTAACAGCTTCAATCACTCCTTCCAGGCAAAGGGAGAAGGCCTCAATCAAGGTCACAGACACTCCAGAGAAAGCAAACATCACCTCCTACTGGCCAGATGGAGATATTACATTCAGTGAGTAAAGCCTCTAGGGATCCCAGCACCAAACCTCTGTGAACCAGCCCCTCCCCAACTCAAGGTCATAGCAAAATGAAGAAAGGTCAGCAGAAAGGTGGATCCATAGAAAAATTCTTGGAAGGAAAAGACCCTAACTCAGAGAGACCTAGAAGCTCTGAGGAGATTAGAATCTGGTCTCCAGCACAGAAAGACTTCGTTGAAAATATAAGGAAGGATTTTAAAAATCAAATGGAAAATTTGGGAGAGACAATTAACACCTTGCAACAAGAAAACAAATTATTGGAAAATACTATTGGTCAGATATAAAATGAGAATAAATCTCTCAGATCCTCAATTGGGCAAATACAAAATTAGAATAAATCTCTCAGATCATCAATTGAACAAATACAAAATGAGAATAATTCTCTCAGATCCTCAATTGGGCAAAGGCAAAAAGAAAATAATTCTCTCAAAACCTCAATTGATCAAATGGAAAGCTCTTTCAAAAGTAGAATTGACCAATTGGAAAAGGAGTTGCAAAAGGTAAATGAAGAAAATTCCTCCCTAAAGAAAAGAATGGGGTCTGCAGAAACTAATGACTTCATGTGGCAGCAAGAGCCTGATAAAAAAAAATTTAAAAAAATAGAAGAAAATGTAGAATACCTGATCAGCAAAACCACTGACCTTGAGAATAGGTCAAGGAGGGGCAACCTGAGAATTTTTGGACTTCCTGAAAATAGTGAAGAGAAAAAAAAAAGCCTGAACTTAACATTATAGGATGTAATGATTGAAAATTGCCTGGATATCATGAAACCAGAGGGCAAAGTATTTAGTGAAAGAATATATTGATCCCCTCCAGACAGAGATCCTAAAATGAAAACACCAAGGAATGTTATGGCCAAATTCCAGAACCATCAGATAAAACAGAAAATCCTGCAAGCAGCCAGAAAGAAACAATTTAAATATCAAGGAGCCACAGTAAGGATTACACTGGACCTGACTCCATCAACATTAAGGGATGGAAGGGCCTGGGACAAGATATTCCAAAGAGCAAAGGAGCTTGGAATGCTGTCAAGAATCCACTATCCCACAAAGCTGAGACTTCTTTTTCAGGGAAAAAGATGGACATTTAATGGAATGGAAGAATTCCAAAAATTCCTGATGAAAAGACCAGCGCTAAATAGAAAATTTGCACAGCAAACAGGAATTTCAAGAGACACATGAAAAGGTAAAAAAAGGGGGGGGGTAAAGAAAAAAACTGCTGTCCAATAAGTTGAAACTTTATATCCTAGCATGGGGAAAAAAGATTCTCATAACTCTCATAACTCTAACAGAGAGAATATACCTAACCAGAAGTTATGGACACTCATGATTTATCCATGAGACTGCTCTCCAATGGGATGAAACTGGCTATCACCCCACTTGGGAGAAAGTCTAATAACTCTCAAGAATTGTAACTCTATTAGATAGAATGTACTTAGCTAGAAGTGAAGGATACTTAGAATTTTCTATGACTCAGAATGATTTAAAAAACACTACCTCCTTCAAAGGTGGGGGGGACAGGGAGGAGTCTGGAGGAGGGAGGAGATTGAATGGGGTAAATCTCATTACACTAAATACCTATAGTAATAGGAGATAAGAAGGGAGGAGATGAAAAATACCTGAACCTTCTTCTTATCAGACTTGGCTTAAAGTCAATTTATACACATACTCAGTTAACTTAAAAAACATATAACCTTTCAAGTATTAAAAGGGGAAAAGGGGAGGGGGGCATGGAGAAAGGGGGGGGAGGGGGAAAGTGGAACTAATAAAAGGAAGGAAAGGGAAAAAGGGAAAGGGGAAAGAAAGGGGAGGGGGTGGATATAGGAGGGCAAATACACTGAAGGGGATAGTATTCAGAAACAAAATACCGGGAAATATGGATAAAGTGGGGGGAAAGGGGAAAAATACAAACAGAGGGAAGATAGAATGGAGGGCAATAAAGAATTAGCAATTATAACTTTGAATGTGAATGGGATGGACTCTCCCTCAAAATAGCAGAGTGGATTAAAAATAGAATCCTACAATAAGCTGCTTACAAGAAACTCATTTGAAGCAGACAGATACATATAGAATAAAGGTAAAAGGTTGGAACAAAAGATATTTTACTTCACCTGAATTGAAAAAAGCAGTGGTAGCAATCCTTATCTCACACAAAGCAGCTGCAAAAACAGCAATAAAAGAGATAAGGAAGGAAACTATATTCTCCTAAAAGGTACCATAGAGAATAAAGTGATTTCAATACTGAATATATACCCAATGTGATAGCATCCAAATTCTTAGAGGAGAAGCTTAAAGAACTACAGGAAGATATATAGAGCAAAACTCTAATAATGGGAGACCTCAGCTTTCCACTCTCAGATCTAGACAAATCAAATCATAAAATAAACAAGAAAGAAATTAAGGAGGTAAAGAGATTGTTAGAAAAACTATATATAGTGACTTATGGAGGAAATTGAATGGGGGAAAGAAAGGAATATACCTTTTTCTCTGCAGTACATGGCACTTATACAAAAATTCACCATGTACTAAGCCATAAAAACCTAACGATCAACTGCAGAAAGGCAGAAAAAGTGAATTCATCTTTCTCAGATCACAATGCAATAAAAGTCATATGCAATATTGGGCCAGGGAGATATAGACTCAGAACCAATAGGAAATTGAATAAACTCATTTTAAAGAATGAGTGGACCAATAAACAAATTATAGAAAAAAATTAATCATTTTGTCCTATGACAATAATGAAACAACATACCCAAAACAATGGGATTCACTCAAAGTGGCTGTCAGGGGTTATATTATATCCTTAAATACTTACATGAAAAATTAGAGAAAGAGGAAATCAATGAACTAAATAAGCAACTAAAAAAATTAGGGAAAGAACAAATTAAAAACCCCCAATTAAATGCCCAATTAGAAATTCTAAAAATTAAAGGAGAAATTAATAAAATCAAAAGCAAAAAAACTATTGAATTAATAAATAAAGGGGCAGCTAGGTGACATAGTGGATAAAGCACCGGCCTTAGAGTCAGGAATACCTGGGTTCAAATCTGGTCTAGGACACTTAATAATTACCTAGCCGTGTGGCCTCGGGCAAGCCACTCAACCCCGTTTGCCTTGCAAAAACCTAAAAAAAAAAGAATTAACAAATAAAATCAAGAGTTGGTTTTATGAAAAAAAACAAAATTGATAAACCTCTGATTTATTTGATTAAAAAAAAGAAAGAAGAAAACCAAATTGCTAGTATCGTAAACGAAAAAGGTGAACTCACCACCATTGAGGAGGAAATGAAAGTAATAATTAGAAATTATTTTGCCCAACTCTATGCTAATAAATTTGACAATCTAAGTGAAATGGATGAATATTTAGAAAAATATATTGCCCAGGTTAAACAAAGAGGAGATTAATACCTAAACAACCCTATCTCAGAAAAAGAAATTCAACAAGCCATCAAAGAACTCCCTAAGAAAAACTCTCCAGGGCCTGATGGATTCACAAGTGAATTCTACCAAACATTTAAGGAACAATTGGTTCCAATTCTATATAAACTCTTTGGAAAAATAGGGAAAGATGGAACTCTGCCTAACTCTTTCTATGAAACCAATATGGTGCTGATACTTAAACCAGGAAGAGTTAAAACAGAGAAAGAAAATTATAGACCTACTTCCCTGATGAATATAGATGCAAAAGTCTTAAATAAAATCTTAGCAAAATGATTACAACAAGTTATCACTGGGATAATATATTATGATCAAATGGGATTTATCCCAGGAATGCAGGATTGGTTCAATATTAGGAAAACTGTTAGTATAATCAATTATATCAACAAGAAACCTATCAGAAATTAGATGATCATATTAATAGATGCTAAAAAAGTTTTTGACAATATACAGCACCCATTCCTACTAAAAACACTAGAGAGTGTAGGAATAAATGGACTGTTTCTTAGAATAATTAGCATTATCTATCTTAAACCATCAACAAGCATTATATTCAATGGGGAGAAGCTAGAAGCATTCCCAATAAGATCAGGAGTGAAACAAAAATGCCCATTATCACCACTACTATTCAATATCGTATTAGAAATGTTAACTTTAGCAATTAGAGAAGAAAAAGAAATTGAAGGAATTAGAATTGGGAAGGAAGAGACAAAACTTTCACTCTTTGCAGATGACTGATGGTATACCTAGAGAATCCCAAGAATTCATCCAAAAACCTCCTGGAAACAATTAGCAATTATAGCAAAGTTGCAGGATATAAAATAAACCCTCATAAATCAACTTTTCTATATATGACTAGCAAGATACAGCAGGAAGAACTAGAAAGAGAAATACCATTCAAAGTAACCTCAGACAATATAAAATACCTGGGAGTCTATTCACCAAAACAGACTCAGAAACTTTTTGAAAACAATTATAAAACACTTCTCACACAAATTAAATCAGATTTAAATAACTGGGCAAACATCAACTTCTCATGGATAGGTAGAGCTAATATAAAAATGACAATTCTACCAAAACTAAACTACCTGTTTAGTGCCCTACCAATCAAAATTCCAAAAAATTACTTTTTTAATGAGTTAAAAAATGTTGTAAGTAAATTCATATGGAGAAATAAAAAGTCAAAGAATTTCCAAGGATTTAATGGAATAAAAGTGCAAAAGAATGGGGCTTAGCCCTACCTGATCTAAAATTATATTATAAAACATCAGTCTTCAAAACTGTCTGGTATTGGCTAAGAAATAGAGTGGTGGAACAGTGGAATAGATTAGGTGTAATAGCAGGAAACGATTATAACAATATGCTGTTTGATAAACCCAAAGAGTCCAGCTATTGTGATAAAAACTCTCTCTTTGATAAAAACTGCTGGGAGAATTGGAAGTTAATATGGAAAAAACCAAGATTAGACCAACACCTCATGCCCTATTCCAAGATAAGATCCAAATGGATACAGGATTCAGACATAAAAAACAATACTATAAGCAAATTAGAAGATCAAGGACTAGTGTGCCTGTCAGAAAGGGGAGCAGTTTATGACTAAGGAAGAGATGGAGAACATCACTAAAAGTAAACTAGATGATGTCAATTGCATTAATTTAAAAAGCTTTTGCACAGATAAAACCCCTGCAACCAAAATCTAAAGAAATGTAGTAAACTGGGAAACAATCTTTACAACTAATGTTTCTGACAAAGTACTTATTTCTAAAATATACAGAGAACTGAGTCATATTTTTTTTTAAAAAAAGCCATTCCCCAATTGACAAATGGTCAAAGGATATGGAAAGGCAATTTACAGATGAGGAGATCATAGTCATATGAAAAATTGCTCTATACCATTACTTATTAGAGAAATGCAAATTAAAGCTTCTCTGAGGTACTACCTCACACCTCTCAGACTGGCCAATATGACCAGAAAGGATAACAATCATTGTTGGAAGGGTTGTGGGAAAACTGGGACACTATTACATTGTTGGTGGAGCTGTGAACTCATCCAACCTTTCTGGAGAGAAATTTGGAACTACACCCAAAGGGCAACAAAAATATGCATACCCTTTGATCCAGCAATACCACTACTGGGTCTATACCCTGAAGAGATGATGAAAAAGGATAAAAATATCACTTGTACAAAAATATTCATCGCATCCTTGTTTGTGGTGGCAAAGAATTGGAAATCAAGTAAATGTCTTCAATTGGGGAATGGCTTCGCAAATTGTGGTATATGTATGTCATGGAACACTATTGTTCTATTAGAAACCAGGAGGGAAGGGAATTCAGGAAAGCCTGGAGGGATTTGCATGAACTGATGCTTAGTGAGATAAACAGAACCAGAAAAACACTGTACACCCTAACAGCAACACGGGGGTGATGATTAACTTTGATGAACACACTTATTTCATCATTGCAATAATCAAGGACAGTTTGGGCTGTCTGCAATGGTAAATACCATCTGTATCCAAATAAAGAACCATGAAGTTTCAACAAAATTCAAGGACTATTCCCTTTAATTTAGGAAAAAATTTCTCCTTTCTTATTGTTTGATCTTGTTATCTCTTATATTTTATGGTACTTCTTTAAGGATATGATTTCTCTTTCATCACACTCAATTTATATCAATGTACAACATGGAAACAATGTAAAGACTGACAAATCGCTTTCTGGGGGGGGGAGTAAGAATGGGGGGAAAATTGTAAAACTCAAAATAAATAAAATCTTTAATCAAAGGGGAAAAAGATTCAGAGAAGGTTATCAATACTTTAACTTCAGGGTGATGATATTTGTCTTTAATTCTCAAAGAAGACCAGGACATCAAGGATCACAAGCACATGAATTGGATTTGAGTGAGTCGCAGTCTGTGCAAAGTCATCAACCTTACTTTCTCCTTCATCCATCTGGGTCTAGTGGCCAGATATGAATCAGGATAACTGGAGATTGTCCTGGATGTAAGACAATAAGGGTTAAGTGACTTACCCAACATCACACAAATACTGTCAAGTAGCTAGATTCGAACTGTCCTCCTGACTCCAGGGTCAGTACTCTACCCACTGTGCAATAATATGTGCACCAGTTCTTCTACCAATATAAACAATCAATGAGACTCCGCTTCTAATTAAGAATGTGTTCTATATAAGGACAAGCCTATCTCCATTCAGAGAAGGTCATCAAGAGCTTGGCTTCAGGGTAGAGGTGTGCTGATAATATTTAACAACCAGCTCACTAGGAAAACAAGCAAACAAATTAATTAAACACATAGACATGATATATATTTTATTTAATCTGCATAATCACTATTTTCTCCATCACAAAGCAATACATCAAATCTTAATTTATAGTAGAGCAATTTCTGGTCTATATAAATGTCACAGTGAAAATATTAGTATTGTCTCAGAAGGAGATTGACTTTCAAAGAACTCTTTAACCTAACACACTTCTTACTTTTCCAGTCTTCTCATACTTTGCTATCCACCACATACACACAGGGACATGGACCTCTGCTGCTCCTCAAATAAGACACTTCCATCTCCTGAGTTCAAGCATTTTTAGAAAGTCACACCTTGAATGGAATAGTCTCCTTTCTTCATCCTGATTTTCTTGAAGTTACATATAAATTCCTACCTTCTGGAAGAAACTTTTGCTGATCTCCTTTAATGATCCTTTCCTCTGACATTGCTTCCAATTTATTCCCCATATATCCATATGGAAATAGTTGTTTGGATGTTGTCTCTCCATTACAGTGTGAAAACTTTGAGGGCAGGGTTTATTTTTATTTTTCTTTCCTCTATGTTTAGTACAATATCTGGTATAAGCACTTAATAGTTGTTTATTGACTGATTGAATAATTAAGGTCTCTTGTTAATATTCTTAATATTTTTGGTTTCTGACTCAAAAAAATATGACATTTTATAGGAAATCCTAAAAAAGTGACAGCCAAGTGCCCTTGTCAACATTTTCTTTTGCAAACTGAAAAGCAAAGGGAAATACCTGGAAGAGTGAATTCAGGCAATTTCTTATCAGACAAAAATGATCCTGAAAGAAATACCAAGGCATTACGAGAAGTTGTAGCATTTATAAATATTTTATAGAAATAATGTTTATAATCACAAAGTGTGATTCCCACCCACTTCTCGCTTGTAAAGAGAAACAAAGTACCAGTTTATGCCTTGGAAAATTCTTTGTTGGTTTTGCATTCTTTCTGGGCTTTCTGCCTTAATGTTGCCTTTATACATTATTCTGCCTGTTATAAATGGAGCAGAAATTGAAAATTTGCATCATAGTTCTCTTCAAAAATTCTTGTTTTTAATTGTACAATATGTTTCTTTCCTTCCTGGAAGGAAGGTTTAGTTAAGATCACAGCATCAAATGATTTTTGAATTATAAGAAACCCTAGAATTCAGGGGTTATTTGTTCCAAAGCATACTGGAACAGAAATCATCTCTGGCTTCCAGGATAAGTGGTCATCCAATTTTGCTTGAAATCTTACAGTGAGAAGTAGGTACATTTCAAGGCAGCTTATTCAACTTTTAAAGAGCTCTCATAGTTAGGGAGTTGTTGGGGGTTTTGTTTGTTTTCTTTTCATCAAGCTGAACTATAACTAGCCATAAATTCCACAATTTCTTCCTAGTTTTACCCTTAGGGGTTAACAGAGTAAATCTCCTCCCTTTTTGTGTGTGACAGTTCCTCAAATCTATGTGTAATGAGGGACTGACCCATGAAAGCCCAACCCTTAAGAGCCCTCATAATGTATTTGACTTGATCCAATCTCCGAAATGTGTTTCAGTGATTCTACAATTACTCTGGCACTGTTTACTATGTGAGGAGGAAAGATTTTTTGACTGGACAATGGCTACTTTGAAGTTCAAATCATTCCTGTCTTCTTACTTGATACTGTTGAAGCTGTTTGTCCTTCACTTGAAGGGAGATGATGCTATGACATGCAAATGAATTGGATTTAAGAGAGGAAGGGATGTGCAACCTCCAGACTTTCTCTTTTGGAGTCATCAGGGTCCAGGGACCAAATATGTATCAGGATGACTATAGATAAGGCTGGATTCAGTGGGAAACTTTGGCCTTCTAAAGCTAAGGTCTTTAACACGTCTCAGATTCATTGAGGCAAAGTCCATTCAGTGTTCAATCCAGGTAAGAAAAAGATGAAACAAAGAATGGACTCTTTTACATAGTCAAAAAAAAAAATCAATCTAAGAGGGGAAGACCCTCAGGGTTTCTGGCCAAAACAACAATTGTTATTTGCAGTCATTCAGAGTCTGTCTAGGTCCAAACAAAAACCAGGGGAATTGACCCAGGACATATTGTTGGCCAATCAAAGAGATCCTAAGTGATTTGGGTTAAAGGCATGGTCCTCCCAAAAAATAAATAAAAAGAAAGCTAGCCCATAAACATCATGATATCTTTCAGAGATTCAAAGTTTCAGAGATCAAAGTTTATATTCCTTTAGACAGAGGACCTGCCGATATAGGCCCCTATGTGGGCGGGGGGGGGGAGGGAGGATGGAAATCAGGAAGGAAGGAAGGAAGGAAGGAAGGAAGGAAGGAAGGAAGGAAGGAAGGGAGGGAGGGAGGGAGGGAGGGAGGGAGGGGAGGGGAGGGGAGGGAGGAGGGAAGGAAAGAAGGGAAGGAGTAAAGGGAGGAAGGAAAGGAAGGAGGGAGGGAGAAAGGGAGGAAGGAGGGAAGGAAAGAAGGAGGGAAGAATTCAATTATGTTGACCAAAGAGCTATTTACATGGGTCCCTGTGGGGCAACTACTGCTACTCACAGATTGTTGATTGTTGTTTGTCCTTTACTCTGGAAGAGGACTAAGAAGTTGGGAAGGTGATGTCATGATTTGCCAGTGTACTGGATTATCTAGCCTGTAGGATACTGTATATGTATATATACATGAATATGCCTAGCTGTCTGACTTTGGGCAATTCACTTAACCCCATTGCCTTAAATTTCTGGTTCAGAAATCAGTTTAAAAATTCCAGTAAATCACCCAAATCGTGGAGAAGTAGTTACAGAAAACTTGCATATGCCCCAGGAAAGGTTATAACAAAATGAGTGTACTGTATTTGACCTTAAGGGGTGTAAATCTCATTGACTTGATGCTGTCTTCTATATGAAGACATTGTTCACATCCTCTTAACTAGGGTGATATCTCTAGTTCACTTAACTGACTTGAAAACCACCATACCTATTTTTTTCACTATTATTCTGAACAGCCTTCAGTTTGTCAACAATGGCCTTCTTAAATACGCTGTTCAGAGAAGGAGGTGAAGATCCAGATGTGATCTGATGATAGAGAAACACCATTGTGTTCTTCATTCCAGATAGTATGTGTCTCTTAGATTTTCTAAGAATTGCAGAGTAGTGTGCCATTCTGGGCTGATAGAAGTGTTTTCTTTGGAAATCCCAGTTCCACAAAAAACAAAAACAAAAATAGATCACATTAAGTTGTTTTTGCTGCCATGTTATATTGTTGACTCATATTGAGCTTTCAAAATTGTCAAATATCCAGACCTTTTTCAGACAAAATAATTGCCTCTTCAAGCATCCACCATGCTTTATTTGTACAGTTGATTATCTGATGCCAAGTTTAAGATTTTGCACTTAACTCTATTAAATTCCATTTTGATGCATTCAGCCCACTGTGTAAGCTCTTGTATCCTCAATCTTTCATTCAAGGTGTCTATTATTCCTTCTAGATTTCTTTTATCCATACATTTATATACATATCTTCTATTTTTTTATTCAAATAAATGATAAACTTATTCTGAAAAGCACAAAACCAATGACACAGCCCTTGAACTGTTAACTAGTGTTCTCTATCTAAGTTAATATCAATCCAACTACTTATGGTTATTAACATTTGGGTCTGCATAAAAGACCTTTCTGACTTCATATAACTATAATATTACCTATGCTATGTAGTTCCATCTTATCCATAAGTCTGTAAGACCTTTACCTAATACTTTAGTGAAATTCAGGTAAATTTTAATTACAGCATTGTCATGATCTATGATGTATATATCATGTGCTCCATCAAAAAACAAGAAAAAGAAATGAGGCTATTTTGAATTGTTCTTCATGAACTCATAGTGGCTTTTGATGACTCACAGATTATCCCTTTATAATACATTTTGGAGTTTTCCTAGGAATTGAAGTCAAGTCACTTTGTCAATGTTTTGGCAAGCCTTAAAAAACTATATAAATTCTAAGCCTTGTTGTTATCATCATCATCATCATCATCATAACTGTTGTCTTTTTTTAAAATTAGTTTGGGATCTCATTCATCTCTCCTCAAGCCTATGACTCTTCTCCTACTGCTCAAAGCTGTTCAGCCAGAGTATATAGATCATCCAGACCTATTGACTTGAATTTATTGAACACATATAGTTGTTCTCTGATCATTTCATTTACATTGTGTTTCAGCTTCCTGTTAGCTATTTAATATATAATTTCAAGAACAAAGATCACTCTCCATGGTAGAAAAAAAGAAAAATAAATTGAGTCATATATTTCCTTTTTCCTCCCTGTAGTACGCACTGATCAACTGATAGTTCCTTCTTTGATCTTGCTTATGTCTTCCACAGTTTACCAAAAAACCCTGTTTCTTGTGCTTCAGTTCCTTGCCCAAATCAATTTCAATCACACACACACACACACACACACAAACACACAAATAAATTCATCCTACATTTCAAGGATATAAAATAATTGCCAAATGCCTATTTATTCTTTTCTCCTTTCAACTTTTTGTTCCCTTCTTTTATTTCTTTTTCTAGTCCTGGATCCCCCTCAAACATTGGACTCAGAAAGCTATATCTATGTTCAAGGTATGCTTGAGTAAATTCATTTAATTTTTTATTGACTTTATAGTTCTCTAAGTAATCCACAATGTCATTTAAAATGTGTCTTTTTACTCATGAATATGCCAATTTCTTTTTTATTTTTTTTTATTTAGGGCAATAGGCTTAAGTGACTTGCCCAAGGTCATACAGTTACGCAATTATTAAGTGTCTGAGGTCACATTTGAACTCAAGTCCTCCTGACTCCAGGACTGGTACTCTATTCACTGTGACACCTAGCTGCCCCTATGGGCCACCTTTGAAAAAGTACCTTTTGAAATCATACCATGAACTTGAAAAGTCTATCAACTCCTCATTTCTATTTTAATAGCTCAATCTGTCAAGAATTTTTCTAACATTCATCCCTTCTTTCTGTTCTTATTCATATTTTTGTTAAAAGTATTTTTTCCCTACTTAATTTTCATTTCACTTTGGTGAAATTTTAAAAAATATAAACTTTTTCATTTGATGAAGAATTCATTCACTCAATAAAGAATCATTTATTAAGTAGCTCCTGGGTTTACAAATACAGAATGAAATAATCTCTTTTGTTAGCGAGCTTGCTTTCTACGAGGAGTGAAATATTGTGTGTGTGTGTGTGTATACATTATACATACATATATACAAGAAATACAAAATAAATATGATGTGGGTAGTTAGGGAGGAAGGGCATTAGTTCTCCGGAGGATCATTTAGAAAACTGATAAACCATTAGCCATTCTGATTGCAGTTATCTCCCTAAAACATGGCAAATACCTTTTGGGATTCAATTAATGCATATAAATTCTTTCTAGCTCTTCTTTATTTATATTCCTTGTTTTTGTTTGTTCAATATACTTCTTGTAAGCAACAAATTATGGAATTTTGTTATCCTATGTCACACTTTTTCATTTGTTGTATTGTTCTATCTATTCGCATTTAAATTTGACACAGGCTTCTATTTTCTTCCATTTTTTTCCATTTTCCCCAAATTAGTATTTTCTCCTTCTTCTTCTGTAACCACAATATAATGTATCTTCAGTTATTGAAATTAATCTATTTTAAGGTAACTCTGTTACCACAAACTCTCTTCCCCTCACACTCAATCCCATTCTCTTCCCATTTGTTACTTCTTCCCTATATTTAGAGTTTTTTTGGTAGTTTTTTCCTTGTTTTTATCTTTTTAATTTGCCAATTTCTTTCTCTTATTCTTTTCATAATCATTTTCATTATTTTCATCTCTTCTAGATTTCTTTTCTTTCATTTGGAATTCTTATTTTTTTTAGTACTATTTAGTGACTGTGTTCCTTATGGAACTAAAAGCTTCTGAAAGACCTATTTGGGTATCTTCTTCTAAACAGTGTATGTTGTCTTGCAGATTTGTGTTATTGTCTCTTACATTTCCTCTCCTCCAATGCCTCCATTTTTTTGTTATATCAAACTTTTAGAAAAATTATTTTCTGTAGGTAATAGAGAGGATATTGTACTATGATAGGAATTTGCCCGTATCCTTAATTATTCATTTCATTATTGATCTTTACCTTGACCCTGTTCATTTTTCCCTTTATTTTCCTGAAACTTCCTCACTAGTTTCCTGCCTCCTTCTGACTGTCAGTTTCCCCCAGGAGTTCTGTTTCTCTTTCCTCATAAAGCAGGATAAGCATCAAATCCCTGTAGATTACACCCATTCTGCAATCCCCATCTCCCTTTGTAGAATACCTTGCTCTCAAAGTGGTTCATTTCTCTTTTCTCTCTCTCTCTCTCTCTCTCTCTCTCTCTCTCTCTCTCTCTCTCTCTCTCTCTCTCTCTCTCTCTCTCTCTCCTCCTTCTCTCTCTCCTCCCCTTACCCCTGGACCTTCCCCTCCCTTCCTAAGAGACTGGAGGAGTTAATTTCCCCCAATTATTAGCTTTTGACTTAATTAGAATACATTATATATCCCTTTCTCTGTTTTTTTCTCTCCTTTCCCTCCTGGTTTATAAATTAGTTCCACAAAAAAAATCACCTGTAGGTAGGGAATAATGAGGTTTCAGGCCTGTTTTTTCATCATAATTTCTTTTTAATTTATTTTTTTCACCCCCCCAATTTAGAAAAAAGCTCAATAATATTTTTGTTGTCATTTTGTTCATGCTTTTGTCCTTAGTTGCTATATTTGTATACCATTTTTGTATTTCCATGGTCTTAGGTATTTGAGGAGCAAATAATTTGTTCAGGTCCAGTTTTCTTTCTAGGAATGTTTCAAATCTCTTTTTTCTATTGAACATTGATATTTTATCATTTGTGATTAGACTCAGATTTGCAGGATATGTTACCTTGGACTCTATATTTTGTTTCTTTGAGTTTTATAATATATTATTGATTATGGTTATGGTGGACACAAGGTAGTTGTGTTGTTTTGAAAGATTCTCTCCTGGTTGTTTGAATAATTTGCTTTTTGCCAGTAGAATTATTAAATTTAACCTAACTATATAACAATGGGTAGCATAGGTTTTGTTGCTGTTTTGCTGGAGAGCCATAGATGGGCATTTTGGTTTACATTTTTTATAAATTCCAGACAGTTTCTTTGTATATAATTTTTTACATTATGTTGTTTAAGTTTTAGATTTTTTTAACTTCCCATGTTTTTTTTCTGGAGAGGTATATAATCTTTCAGTTGTCTTTGGGCTGATAATACTTCAACATTACTGCTTTTTGCTTTTCTTCTAATTGTCTCTTACTTCTTGTATTTGCATTCCTAATAAATTACCCCCTTTTGGTTGCTTTAGTGAGATTTACCACGAATTCAAGAGGTTTTGTGTTCATTTGTTTTGCTTTCTTTTAATTCTGTCAATTTTTTGACAATGTATGTCATAAATTCTGCTTTCACTATTATTATTGTTCTATTAAACTATTCAAGAATATCCTGTAACGATTCCATGTCCTCTTGGGAATCTAGGGTCTTTGTTTCATTAAGTATTGATTCATTTTCTTTGTCTATAATATTTATTCTTAGTTGTCTGAAGTCTTTTATTTTATCTGTAGATCATATTCCCTTCTGCACTTAATATCTTTCCTTTTGGTTATCTCATTCTGCTCAAAGAATTAATCAAGTTTATTTTCCCCTGAGAACTTTAGTAATTTCCCCTTTTTTTCCTCTATTACTTATTTTCTGACTCTTTGCTGTTTAATAGTGGTTTCTCTGGGGATTGTTTCTCAAAATGTCTCAGTTTTCTTCCAATTCAAAGTTTATCAACTTAGGTTTCTGTCCCAAATGATTTCTAGGAAGGAAAGAACTGACCTTAGTTGACTATTGGGTTCTTTTTTCAAACTCTGTGGAGTGCCACATAGCCATACACACCAATGTCCTGCTCCTCTTCACTGTTTCTCCTTTCTTCAACAAGAAGCCTTTCTTAACCCTTCATTTTTAATTCCTTCCCTCTCTTATTTAAATGCATGCATGCATACATAGCATATATTCACATTCATTCAAATATACACATCGTGCATGTCTATATGCATTGTGTATATACCCATATATAATATATAGAATCTTGGTACATCATTTTTCTTGTACTCACCCTTATAGACTGTGAACTCCTTGAGGGCAGGTACTGTATTCTAAACACCTAAACACAGTTTTTGTCAAATAGTAGGTATTTGATAAATGTTTATTAACTTTTTTTCCTGGTCAAATTCTGTTGCAGCAAAGGGTATGCTAAGCTGCTACTATAGCCTCATCAAATTTTTAAGGTTTGGATCTCAGTGACCCTTTAGTAAAGGGCTCAGTGTATAGAGTTAAATTGTATTGCATGTTTGTCAGCTTGTGTAGGTCTGCTTTTGGAAGAATAGTGAATGATGCAAAAGGGGTTGCTGATAGTAGTAGTTAACATTTGCTTTCCATTTGTGTTTGCAAATGTATGAACATTTTCACTCTATGTATATACATGCATAGGCCCTGTGCTTTGTTTTAGAAATATTTTCTCAATTGATCCTTTAAACAACCTGAAGGTAGGTAACTTATTTTCCATATTTTACAAATGGGGAAACTGAGGCAAAAGTGGTTAGGTGACTTACCTAGGATCACATAGCTAATATCTGAGTTTATATTTGTACTCCAGACTCTAAGCCCTATGCTTTGACCACTCTGCTATCTGTGGTCCCTATTGTTAGAAAGCAGTTAATGGTTAGTGCTTATTTCCCATTGTAACTTAAGCTTTTATTTTATTTGGTTTCTTGTGTCCTAGACCATGGCAGCAATTGAAATTGATTTTTCTCTCATGTATAATTCTATTTTGGAGAGATATGAAAATTCTTGAGGGCTCAGAAAAATATGTCTATTCCAACATTTTATCAGTCACATGACCCAGAAGTCTCTAACGTCTCTTCTGAAATGTTTATTCTTCTTTTAATTTTTCTGAAGATTCAAATTCCAATTTTTTGACCCTCTTTTATTTTATTAATAGTCCATTTTTCTACTATTTTCTACTTTTTATACTGTTGAAGTTCTTGCAGTTAATCCATTACTTTTCTAGGTTTCGGCCTTTTATTTTTATGAGCTTATTTCTTTCTGGAGTTTTACCCACTGGTATTTTTTTAATTGTTTGAGAAACTTTCTTCTATTTGCTCATTACTTCAGAATTTCTATTGGGCAGTTTCCACTTCATTGCAGTTTGTTTGTTACTTAATTTACTTATTTACATATTATTACTTATTATCTATTTATTTACTAATTAATTTTCTATTTTATTTTTAGTTCTTTAATTACTATTTTCAAAAAGTCCTTAGTTCTGTGTTCATGTGTATTTTGTCCATTAGATGGAATTCACTGACTTCCTGCATAACTATTTGTTGGTCCTCTGTTTTCTTTGTCATGGTTTTACATTGTTTCAGGACTAATTTTAGAGCAAGGATTCTTAACATATTTTTAAGTGTTATGGAACATTTTGTCAATCTGGTGAAATTTACAGATTGTTTTTCAGAATAATGTTCTTGAATGGATAAAATAAGAGACAGGATTATAAAGCACCAATCATTTTAAAATATAACTGTTAAAATTTAAGAAGAAAACCAAAAGTGACAATTTCCCAGAATCTGAATTAAAGAACCCCAGTTCTAAATGAGGTTGAGATTGGATGAAAACTTTCTCTAATGGAAGTCTTCAACATTATTTCTCATTACTTCTCTAAATTCTACAGCCAAACTGGCTTACTTTCTAAATTCTAATTCGGAATTCATCTCTCAATTATATTGGATGTCCCACAGGTTTAGAATTCAATCTGTCCTCATCTCCAACTCTTAGAGTATTTTGAGTAATTCTCATTAGAATTTCTCCTTTCACTTCTGGTTTTTGTGCTTTCACTTCTGAAAATATCTTGGGCTTGCTTGGTCTACTACATAAAGTAGAAGAACAGGTCTGGAGTCTAGGGGGATCAAATTCAGCTTCAGACTCATATTAGCTGTGTGACCCTAGGCAAGTCATTTAACTCTATTTGCCTTGGTTTTCTCAATTATAAAATGAACTGCTGAAGGAAATGGCAAATCATCCCAGTATTTTTGCCAAAGAAATCCCAACTGAAGTCACAAGACATGACTGAACAACATAAACTCCTTGAGGAATGTGCTATTGTTTTTTAATTTTGTCTCTGTATCCTTGGCATGAATTAAGCAAGGAATTAAAAATATATTTGTTAAGTGTGGTGTTTGGTTCACAGTAGGCAATTAATAATTTTTTTTTGCCAAATGAATGGAAGAATCCCTGCATTATTCTAATACCAAAATGCTAATATCAGAGTATCACCTGAAAGTCTTCACCATTAGTATGGAATCCTTCCTCTATTTAGACTCACAGGACATATTCTGTGACCTTAGGAAAAAACTTTGGCAAGTCTAACTGGCTCAGCATTATGCTTCACTTGATTGCTAATCAGAGAATCATTTAAAAAGTTAATTCTGTGACTGTGACTGTGGAGGAATTATGTCATAAAGAATGGAAGATATCAAAAATATTGTAAAAAGTAATATAGGAAGACAGATGAAGAGATGCAGAGTTTAATATATATAGCACTAGGGAAGTCTCTTTGAATGTAGGAGGGGAAGGAGAAAGGAGAAATCAAGGTGATTTCAAAGCAAAAATATATAAAAATCTACTTAAAAAGTTACATATATAATATATATATATATATATATATGTGCTTACTACCAAGATATCTGAAAAGTATGCATCAAATAGCAACAAACTCGTGGCAAATAAAATCAACCTTTTATTGATACTTTGTTAGTATTAATTCTCATACACACACATATGGCAGTGGGAAGAGAGAGAGAGATCAATGCAGAGACAGAAAGAGGGAGAGAGGAGGAGATGGACAGAGAGAGTTAAATATATATATATATATATATATATATATATATATACATATACATATATGTATATATATATTTATCAGTCACTAAGTAACAAAAGGGTATAGTAGCAGATACATGAATTGTAGTCAATTTGTATATTATTTTGAACTGCTTGTGTTTGTGTCTTATAACTGAGGATTTTTGAGTGTTTATTTTATTTATTCAGAGTGTTTATGATTTTGTTTTTTATTAAGTCAATCACTGAGAATTTTTATTAAACTCCTCTTGTTATTCAGGGGTTTCAGTCATGTCTGACTCTTCATGCCTCTTTTAGGGTTTTCTTGGCAAAGATATTGCAGTGGTTTGCTATTTCTTCTACTGATCATTTTAAAGATGAGGAAACTGAGGCAAACAGGGTTAAGTAACTTGCTCAAGGTCAAATAGCTAGTAAGTATCTGAGATGAGATTTGCACTTAGGAAGAAGAATTTTCCTATCTCCATATCCACACTTCCATTCTATTGCCTATTTTAGATACTATTATTTTCTCTGGTATAAAACTAGTGAAACAGTTCCTGCCTTCAAGCAGTTTACATCTTCTGTAAGAAATGGCATATATGTATTTAGATAAATACTTGGTATGTTTGGTTCTTATAAGTATATTAGAATATTCACAAATAAAATTTAAAATTAAAACAAAAATTATAAAGAGAAAAAAATATTTTAGAGTTATGAGGAAATAGGTCTCTGTTAGTAGTTGCTGATATCTTTTCAATTGCCTTGGGGAAGTAAACATTTGAAGAAAAAGAAATCAGAGTTGGAAGGAATTCCCTAATTTGAAAAATGGAGCCCAAGTACACGGAAGACCTCACATTCTTATGCCCTTAATCTGAATGGCCTGTCTTGGAGACAGTTTAGGGAAGAAGAGAAGGAAGGTTATTTTTTTTAAGACAACAATAACAGGTATTTTTCAAAATGAAAAAAATATCTGTGATATTTTTTGATTGTTTCATATCATTATCTGAGATTTCTGGACAGTTGATTGATTAATGTTTTTAAATTTATGAAACTTCCAGATTTCTTCTGTGATAATTTAATCCAATGAAATTCCAATGTCTTTTAGTTCCATTTCATTTAATAATAATAATGATAATTATGCTTAGGAAAATAGGTAGCATTTATATAGCACCCTGTTTGAGCCCATCATTTGCTAAATATTTTCTAAATATCATTTCCTTTGTTCCTCACCACACCTCTGTGAGGTAAGCACTATTATTATCTTCATTTTACATATGGAGGAACAGAGGCAGGCAGAGGTTAAGTAACTTTTGAGGTCAGACTTGAATTCAGGTTTTCCTGACTAGAAACAGTTTGTTCTCTCTACTTGTCACCCAAATGCCCCAATGATTTTTTTGATACAAAGAATTGAAATGTTAGAATCCAATGGCTACACGTTCAGCTACAAGTTGCATTACAATTTCTGCAGACCTGTTCGATTTGCAGGAAAGATATACTGATATATCAAGAATTCTGCAGCTAGGTGGCAAAATGGGTAGAATGCCTGGCCTAGAGTCAGGAAGATTCATCTTCTGAGTTCAAATCTGGCCTAAGACACTTACTAGATGTGTGACCCTGGGCTAGTTAGGTTTGCTTTACTTCCTCATCTATAATAATAAAATAAAAATGAAATAAAATTTTAAAATGAACTAGAAAAGGAAATGACAAATCACTTTAGTATCTTTGCCAAGAAAACCTCAAATGGGTCACAATAAGTCAAGCATGACTGAACAGCAATAACACATTTTCTATATAGTTACATATATATATAATATACACATATATGCATGTACACATATACATATATACATATACAAATATATACATGTATGCAAGGATTGTTCTTTTTTATTCTATTTTGTTTGCCTTCTATTTTAAATTCTGATTGCACTTGGGATCCATCTGATTTAGATCTCATGCCAAGATTTCTGTAGTAAACTTTTTTTTCCTCTTCAATTTTTTTGTTTTTTTATAGGTATAATATTGATAACTTTCTGCCACCATCTCCCAAAATGTCTTACAAATATATTTGAGTTCTATATCAGTGATACCATAGACTACCTTACTTTTCCACATAGCAAGGGGAACAAGTGTTTCCTGAGTGAGCCAATTTCTTATTTTTGCTTTCAGATTGCAATGACTACTTTACATGTGTTACACTTTTGAAGAAAAAGAAATCAGGGTAAATATCCTTATCTTTATCTATTTCTCATGTTTCAGAATACTTTCTTTGAATAAATCTGTTAGAATTTTATTTTCCATGTGTTCTTTTTTATCCTTTTCCTTTTTAATGATTTGTCATCTAGTTTCCCTATTTTGTCAATGGTCTATCTACACAGAGCTTGAGAAAATGAGAAATGTATACCACTTCAGTAAGTAATTGTTTCTTTTATGTTAACATGCATTCCATTTCTTTGTTTGTATGCTTTCATTGGTTCTTTCCATATCTAACCCTACTCAACTCTTTAAATTTATGAAATACTTCTGAATTATTAATTTTCTGGGTATTTTATAAGTTTTTGGACTTTTTCCCTGTAAATTTTGAGCATATTTTTTAAAAAATCATATTGCCTTATATCTACTTTTGTAATAAATTGACCAAATATATTTTGTCTTTCGATTGAAATGACTTTTATGATATTCTTCATACAATCTCTCCATTTTTTTTCTTTTTCTATAATATGTGTTCATATAAAAGTTGCAGTGATGGTTACCTCCTTGGTTGGAATAGTCACTGTGAAAATCATAAGGGGAGAGCCCCATGTCCAAGTGTCTCATGGAATGCAATTTGTCCTTGGTTTGGGGTTCACAAAGAGAGCAAGATGTTAACTTCTCTATTTTCCCTTGCAATAAGATCTTGTGATCCTTCCTTTCATTTAACTGCCATTACCTTTTGTCTACTGGTTTAATGACAACACTGATGAGGTCAACACAATTCTTATAATAATTTCACTGATAACTGAATAAAATATAAATTTAGAGTTGTTGCTTTGTTTTACTTGTAATAAAATTTGATATCTGTGTGGAAAAAATCCTGTTGTGAAAACCCCTTTTCCACTGATGTAGGTTAATGACTTGATTAAATTTTATAGTCTTTGAAAGCTCTTATCCTGAAAGTTTACTTAATATTCCAGTAATCACATATGTACTATACTTTCAACTTTTCTTGTTTCTGAGGTTGATCTATTCTTTCTACTAAACTGTTTCTCAATATTTAAAATATAAAAGCCAATGTTTTATTATTAAAAATATAATTTCATAATATCCATTGCTAATTTTTAAAAGAAATGTGGACACTGATCATGGCTATAGGATCTAGAGGGACTCCACAAGTTTTATATTTTTCTTTGTCTTATGTATTACCTTAGCCAACCAAAGAATTCATCATCTAGTGATTGACTAGTTTATTTAAGGTGATATTGGAAAGCAGAATCCAGGCTATCAAAAGACCTATTCTCAGAATTACCTCGAAAAGATCAAAATAAACTCTATTTAGAGAATTTTTTTCCTTCTTCAATGCAATTATTGTTTCAGAAGTGTTGGGAAGATAAAGGAGTTAAGGGAATAAGATAGAAAATTATATGGGAGATGTAGTTCTCTTGAGTTTCTTTTTATACTAAATATATAAGGATAGAAAAATGTAAGAAAGGAATACAGATAAGTATTATACACACAAGTATATGTATGTATGTATTTATATATGTATATATCCATACACACAGTTACATAAACATATACATATATATGTGTGTTTGTATATAAACATACATATATTTCTACACATATGTTTATATAAAAACAATACACATATATTTATATACAAACAAGCACACAGCTTAATTTGTCAAAGAAAGGATCATTTGGGTACTTATTCCAGGCTACAGAAATCGTATTATTTTCCCACTATGTTAAACTTTTTGTATCTTTGTGTGTGACACTATACAAGTAACCTAACCAGTCCAGTCAGCCAACTAATCAGTCAGCAAATATTTACTAAGAACCTGTGCACTAGCTCTTCTGAGTACTGCAAAAGATGTTCAGGACCTTATGGTCGCTGTCCTCAAGGGACTTTGAATGTAATAGCATTGACAGTACTAAAAGTACATGAAACACATTTGACGAATTGAAGACAGCTATTAACTAAGTGCCAAAAATCTTTAACTGTAATACTTGGACTCAGGCTTTGTTTGTGGGAAACTATCTATCATTATGAATTACTGTAAGTCTAAGAAGTTTAGTTATAAAATGTTACCTTATGAAAGATTCTTTCAGAGTTTGTCTCTCAATGACTGAGGCCTTCCCTGGGGTCCTAAGTATTTGAGGAACATGGAGGTCCTCAGATCATCAGGTGCTCAGATAAGTCCTGTATATCTCCACTATAAATAAGTACTGAAAGAAGTTAAGAGAAACCATTTCCCTAAGGAGAGGATGTGGGAAATGAATCTTCAAACTGAGATCACAAAAAAGTCTATGAAAGAGGTTGCTAGATCAAAGGAAGCTGAGAAAAGTGAATTGGTTTTAGATAAGCCTTTGTTATGTTAATTATGACAATAAGCTAGGGATGAATCAGTGAAGTCCTATCAATCAATCAACCAGAATTTATTACTTTTATTACTTGCTTACCTTCTATGTGCCAAATACTGTGCTAGTGAACAGGAATATGTAGACATAAGTTTAAAAATAGGTCTATTCTATAGAGGGAGAAAGGGAGAGAATCCTAACATATTATTTAAATAATATATTGACATTATTTAGCAAAATAATAGCAAAATTGATCTATTAGTTGTCATCTTAATTCCTTTTTTATGTTCTATTGTTAGTAAAAACGATTTATTGATTAGTACACACACACACACACACACACACAATTGACCCTTTTCAACATGTCAGTTAATCAACTCTCCACACACACTCACACACTCACAAACATACAAACACAAATCACTCCCCAGTAACCTACCTCTTGCACTGGATAGAAACCTTCCTTTGGTACAATAAGTCTTACAATATATCTCTCATTCTGCAATTCTAGTTAATTGTTATTAGTCATTACTTGGATCTATGAACAGCCCATTATGGGAGTATGTTCCATTTTCAGTCTTTTGAAATCATGATTTTTACTTTTTTTGAACAGTTTTGACTGCTTTTCCCACTGAACTACATGGCCTTCACTCAGTCTCCAATAGGCACAGATTTTGAACAGGAAAAGAGTAGAGTTTTGTATGACCTTTCTAGGAGAAGTTAGGAAAGGGGTCATGATACCCTAGACTTCATGTTCCTGAACAACTTCAGCATAAAAGAACAAGATTTCTATGTATGACAATAGATGAGAAAGCTAACCTCAGCCTGAGATCAAATTGAGTTCTAACAATGTTAGTGTTTTTTGCTATAGGTAATTTTTTTAAAAGAGAGAGAAATGATTTTATTTATTTATTTTCATTCATATACACATGTATAATTTTAAGTTACAAAATTTCCTTCCACCTTCCCTTCCTACCCCCCTCCCCTCAGGGGAAAACAGTCAGGTTAGCATTGTATATACATATTTTTGATAAACGTGTTTATAGATTAGTTGTTTTGGTATGAGGAATTAGGATTAAGGGAAAGGGATACATAAGAGAGAATTTTTATAAAGTATTCCATCAGATTCAGAAGGCTATTTTTTGTGTTTTGTTTTGCTTTGTTTTTCTTCCTCTGGATAGGGAAAACATTGTCCATAGCCAGTCTAATACAGTTGTCCCAGCTCTCTGAACTGCTGAAAGCAGCTGTGTCTATCAAGGTTGTTCATCTTGCAATGTTGTTGTTAATGTGTACAATGTTCTCTTGGTTCTACTGCCTTTTCTTAGCCTCAGATTCCATAAGTCATTCCACGCCTCTCTAGAGTTTGACCATTTATGGTTTCTTATAGAACAATAATATTCCATTGTATTCATGTAACATAACTTGTTTAAGCCATTCCCCAATTTTGGGGCTTCCCCTCAATTTCCAATTTTTTGCCACTACAAAAAGAGCTGAAATGAATATTTTGGAACATGTACGATTTTTCCCTTTTTAAAAAATAATTTCTTCTGGATATAGACCTAGAATTGGAATGGCTGGGTCAAAGGATATGAACAGTTTTATTGCTCTTTGGGCATACTTCCATATTGCTTTCCAGAAAAGTTGGATCATTTCACAACTCCACCAGCAATGCAGCAATGTCCTAAATCCTCCCACAACCTCTCCAACTTTGATCATTTTCCCTGTTTCTCATCTTGGTCAATCTGATACGTGTGAGGTGAAACCTCATTGCTTTTTTTATTTGCATTTCTCAAATCAATAATGATTTGGAGCATTTTTTCATATGATTATAGGTAGCTTTAATTTCTTCATTTGAAAACTGTTCATATCCTTTGAGCATTTATTACTTGAGAAAAGGAGAGACATGTTCATGAGATGACTTTTAGGCCAACTGAATTCCCCAGAAGAGTGAATGAAGAGATTACCAGGAGATTAGTGTAAGAATTCTGAATCTAGAGGAGAAATATGTGGAGTTCAAATAGGAAAGGAATCAAGGCTTTAGCAATTAAGAACAGTACCTCAAAAGTAATCATAACATTTTTAGCAAGGGTGAAAGGAAGATGATACAGTGCCCATTTCATAGATCCAACTAACAACTGAATCCAATGATTCACTAGAATATCCTTTGATCAATTTCTTTGGAAATCCTTATAATTTTGCTTTTCATTGTTATAGGTTCATCTGACCCTATTAGAATTTGATGACTTCTATCCATCATCTTTCTGGAAATGGTCATAAGACAATTTCCTACCTGTGGTTTGCTTTGTGATGGTAGAGTGAATCAAAGACTTAAGGATTCTTTAGAAGAGAAATGCTTCCATGATGCTATAAAGTTTTCATTATGATGAGTTCAGAGCAGGAAATAAAAAGAATGATATGCCATTCATAAGGAAGTGCAGGCATTTGAAGAATGAATAGAAAATATATCTGCCAAAATGTTTGAGACAGAAATGGAGGTTCTTTCAGTCCTTTTTGTTGTATAATTCATGTTGTAGACATTGTGCACTGCTTAATTGACCCTTTTCAACATGTCAGTTAATCAATGACTTTTGAATAGCATAGAAGTGAACCTTGGATTCAGAACAAATGCACATATTGGGTGAGACTTTGTTGAGGCTTGACATAGCCTGACAATGATTCTAAAATGGAAGTTTTAATTTTTTGGAGGGGGAGGGTTGTTAAGCCAAAATTTTATTTTCATTTTGTAAAAACTCTCCAACTTATACTTCTAATAGGTACCCCACTTCCTGGAATTGATGTTCTTACTAACTAGACTTCATATTTCTGATTTTAATTCCTATTTCAACCTGAAACTTAGAACTGCTAGAATCTTGCTCTTTAGGGATGTTTGTTTTGACATGCTATCTCTCAACTTCATAGTCTCCTTGGGTCTTAATGTACTTTTTTCTAGATAGAAGAACAAATAATTTTGCCTCTCAATTTCAACCTGTATTCTGTTGTATATTTATTTCAATTCAGTGAACATTTATTAAATTCTAATTATGTGCCAAGTGCTAGGTTAGATACTAGAATTACAAATACAAAAATGAATCATTCCCTGCCCTTAATGAACTTACATTCCACTGAGTTGGGGAGGGAGGCATCTAACATGTACTCAAATAACTAAATGTTTACAAATGTTCACAAAGTTTGCAAAACAATTTCAAGAGGGGGATAGTACCAATAACTGTGGGTGTGAGAGAGAATGAGCTTCCTGTTGAATATGGCAACTGAGCTGTATATTGAAGGAAGTCAGGTAATCTATGAGATGGAATTGAGGTAGAATTGAAGACAAACATGGAAAACCACTTATTTAGAGGCATGGAAGCAGTCCATGGAAGAGCAAGCAGACCAGACTGGTGATAACAGGAGCATTTTGAAGGAGAAAAAATTGGAATAGGAGCCTAACTGTAATAGGAGCCTAACTGATGAAGGTTTTAGATGTTAGGTTGAGTATTTTGTCAGTGGGAATTATTGAATTTTTTTTTACAGTTTATCCTGAATCTTACTCTTCCTGTACTAGTCAGGAAAGAACATACTATAGTAGAAAGAACCTTGCATATGGAGGCAAGGTAGATCTGGATTTGATTTTCATTTGCAAGACTTTCAAGTCAACAATACTCATAATTAAGCTAGTCACTGTGCTCAGCATAGTAAATATGAAAAAAGGAAAAAAAAAACAAAGAGTGAAAGCAATATTAGTCTCTTTTCTCAAATAATTCATAGTCTAAGTGGAAAACACACCATGTCAATAATCAACTGCTTATGTCATCATGGGCAAGTCACATAACCTCTCTGAGTCTCGGTTTCCTTATCTTTTATAAGTGGATAATTCAATACTTTGATATCTGGAAAGGAGGAAGACTTTACATATATGATAATATGTTTTCTTAACAACTTTGAGAAGTAAATGTTATTATCCTTTACATTTTGCAGATGGTTAAACTGAGACTGAGAGAGGCTAAGTGAATTGTCTAAAGTCGCACAGCAAGTAAATGTCTGAGGCAAGATTAGAACACAGATTTTCCTGACCATAAGTTTATCCCTCTATTCATTACTCCCAAAATGAGCTTCTGCTATACCTCGCCTACTCGTTGTTGCAACGATCAATTGAGACAATTTGTGTAAAGTGCTCCACAAAACTGAAATTGTTGTATGTGTTAACTCATCCTTTTCCTTTTCTAAAAGTTGATCAGAAATTGATTTTTTAAATGAAATTAATCAGAAATGAATTAGAAAACAATCTGAACTCATTCCCCTTTCTTTTCTCTTTTGAACCTCCTTAGAATTTTCTTCACCTTTAGAATCTCCTTGAATCATTTTATTTGCATCACCAGAGTTTAGCAAATCATGGTAAGTTCTTAATAAATTCTATCTGCCTGTCTGTCTATCTATCTATCTATCTATCTACCTAATCTATTTGTCATAGGCTGTGGAAACAGTGATGGACTGTGTCAATTATGTAAAAAGAAGGGAAGAGTTAATTTCTTACTAAGATTGAACTGAGCAGTATCTCATTTGAATGTCCCATTCTACTGCCAGGCCATCAAGGAGTGGGGAAAAGCACACACATCAGAAGGTTAAAGATGAAAGGAAAGCAATAAAATAATAAGTACCTGCTTCCAATTTCCAAAACCATTGAGGATTTTTTTCTAAATGATTCACATTACTTTTTGATCTAAGTCGAAAGAAAAAGGATGTGTGCACAATATCATGTATGCCAAATAGTAAAGACAATAAGGCACTGTCATACAGAAAGAAAAAAAAAGATGTTGAGGGGCCAATTATTAGTATCTTTTTATTCTGATTTGAAAGCATTGTGGGAAGAGTCATATAATTAAGAAGTTAGAACTAGAATGAATCTCAGATGATACCTAGTTAAACCCCTAATGGGAGGACTGTGATGCAATTTAGGGTGCCTCAGATTCAAGGTTTTCAGTGGTTCCACATCCACAAACAATAACAAGGAAAAAGAGTGCAGAAGCTCTCATTGATGTGTTTGTTTGCTTTTACTGGTCAGCCACAGAAAGCAGTAAGCTTGAAACCAAGAAATTTGTGAAATCGTAAATAAGTAAGACAATAATAAAGCATCTCCTTTTTAAATGGGAACTACTCTGACACAAATACACATATCATTAGAGGATGAATGGTTTTAGAGAAAATGTTCTTCCATCTTTAACACTGCAGGGCCACAGTTGCTCCCTCAAGGTTGGATTCTTTTGTGTCTTCCATGGTAAAATAGTCTGCCAGGTTACCACCACCACAATCGGCCCGTGTGTGCATGAAAATGTTGGATATGTAATCTTTATCATTTTCAGTTAAACCTGTAGTCATTCCTAGGCTTTCTGGATATATCTTTAAATGTGCATTGATTGACTAATTGAAGTTGCAACTCAGAACTATTCTACTGATATGATTACATTTGGTCACTGACAAATTTAGTTCCTTTGGGTAGGAAGTTCACAGGATCATAGATTCAGAGACAAAAGGAAAAGTCCATCATCAATTCTATCCTTCTCATTTTACTCATGAGTAAACTTTTACCCAGAGTCATGTAGCTTAGTAAGTTTTTGAGGCAAGCTTTCATTCCAGATTTTCTTGACTCGAAGTCTAATTCTGTAATCATTACATCATCTTACCCAGTTATACTTTCCTAGATCTTTACCTATAGCCCCAATAAAGGAAATGAAGGGAAAACATAATTATTAAGTCACTACTATGTTCCAGCACTGAATCAAACTCTTTTGGAATAATACAACATAAATATTCATAATAGTTACATATTTGAAACTAAGCTAGTGGCTCCCCTCATCAATTGAACAAGGATCAAATAAACTATGCTAAATGAATTTTGTAGAATATTATTGTGCCAGAAGATATGACTGAATAGTTTTAGAGAGAACTAGAACATATGAATGCTATAGAGTTAAGTAAGAATGATAACAAGTTTCAAAATGCCAACCACATCATAAAGAAAAACAACTTAGAAAGACCGTAGAACTCTACAATGCAATGATAAAACATGCGTACAGAGCATTGAAAATGAAATGCATCATCCACTTTTTTTCTGGAGAGGTAATAGATTTAAATTGCAGAAAAAGACATATTTTTTAGCCATGGCCAAGGTAGCAATTTGTTTTGCTAGAATATGCATATGGAATGCTATAAGGATTTCTTTTTTTGTTTTATTTCATTTTTTAAAATTCTTCAGTGGAGGAGGGAAGTGGGAGAGAGAGATAATACATTCTGTTTAAATAAGTAATTGATTCTTAAGAGAAAAGTATAGAATATTTTATCACCAGATAATGATGGAGAAGGGTAAGGAACTTTCCTATGAGATAATACAATGGTACAGGTTTAAATTTGACTTCAATAGATTTTCTTTTCTAGAAGGACTTCATTTGTTTTCCTACTCCATTTAACATAATTACCTTGGACAGTTTAGAAAAATTCTTGATTGAATAAATCCAGAACAAATGTGAATAAGATCTTTTGACTGAATCATTCAAAGTTATTGCCTTAAAGACTTGCTTTTCATTCATATCTGACTCTTTATGACCCCATTTGGAGGTTTTCTTTGCAAGAATACTGTAATACTTTGTCATTACCTTCTCTAGTTAATTTTTACAGGTAAATAGGGTTAAGTGACTTGTTGAGGGTCACATAGGTACTAAGTGTCTGAGAATGGATTTGAACTCAGAAAGATGATTCTTCCTGACTCCAGGCCCAGTATTCTATCCACTGCACCATATAGCTGTTCCTATGGAATTTGTATAGCAAGTTAGAGCTATTCCTTGCTTTAGAAGTAGAGGGGAAGAAGAGGAAGAAGTAGAGAAGATGAAGAAATATAATGCAAAACTGAGCCGGAAATGGAAGCTCAGGATAATTTAGAGAAATGAAAATTGGAAATTAGGCCTGGAAAGTGGCAGAGGAAGGACAATCAAGGAAGAATAGCGCAAAAGACATCTGTAGCAGCAGACCAAGGTGGATGTAGTGTATCCACCTACACAAGGATAGAGTGATATATTGAGAAAATGTTTTTATATTTGTTTTTCCCCCAAATTTCCCCTCCTAATGTCTGAATATCCACAAACATGATAACATAATCTGATGTTTCGGTACCACAATGTTTCTAGCAATCTGAAAATCAACAACAGGGAATAACCAGAAATCATCATCAGTGAGAATTAGGAAAAGGACCCAAACATTTGTCTCAATTTTGGGAACTATTATGAAGGCTAGATGGTATTGGAATTATGTCACTATCTTTAATCTAAAAGAAACCCTCTGCGACCATAAAGGCAACACCCCTGTATACCTTAGGTGCCATAATAGTTCTCCTAATCTTAAAAGGAACTAATTGTTATAATTAGGGGTGACATTTATCAAAAAAAAAAAAAATCAAAGGATAAAGAAAAGTCCCTTCTAGTAGGATTCATTCTTGGCCTTTTGTAATTTAATGTAAGGAGAATTTCCTTTGGAATATGTTCAATGTCATCTTTTTATTTCTGTTAGACCACCTGGGAGCTTTGGGGTCTGCTTCTAGTTAAGTGCAAAATCAATGCTGAAAAGGACTGGAAATTTTGAAATGTCATGGATAACCCTGAGTCGTCCCTGGGTCCTTCCATCCTAGCCTGTAACAGAAGCAGACGTGTTGCTTAGTAAAAAGGAGTTTCTGTCTCATCTTCTCTTTGCTCTGACTTTCAGATATGGAAAGGAGGGTATGCTGTTTCTAAACTCTCTAGTAAGAGGACAGAAAAGTGAGAGGAATTAAGATCACAAAAATAAAGCTGGAAGGCATTGTAGAGATGATCTGGTTCAAACCTTTTCTTTTATAAATGAGGAAGTAAGGTCCAGAAGAGTTGTGGCATATCTAACAGGATATATATAAAAAGAAATAAAAAATGTCCCTTTTTTCCAACTCCAACAGTCACAATCTGCCATATGTATAATTATCAGCTAAGATTTTGTTTTCAGGGATTTAAACCCACCTTTGCACATGATACAATAGAAAGAGTATTGACCCTAGAATCAGAGGACCTAGACTCACCTCTAATATCTACCTGTTTGACTGTGGGAAAATCTCTAAATCTATCTGGGTCTCATTCTTTATCTACAAACTTATGGGATCATCCCTAGAACCACACTGCTCTGGTAAAGGCCAAAATAAGTCCACAGAGGGGAAAGCATTGGCAAGTATGTACAACAAGTTGGTGATGAGATGGGTGGGGCATGCTGCTGCAGAAGTAATAAACTTGCTATGGTATATTATGGGGTTTTTTTTTCCCACAAAGCTTCTTCAACACAGAAAGTGCTAAGTGTAATTATAATAGTTGTTGCAGGCAATAGTCCATGAGTCCAATTACACCCAGGCAGAACCCAAGCTGCTGATTTCCTTAATTGCTGCCTACTCAGACTTTAAATTCACTCTCATCTCTCTTACTTATTTTTTAAATGGAAGGGAGTGGTTTTCATCATAAAAAGACAGGATAGAATAAATGCCAATATCAGTATTTTTATACAAATAAGTGACATATTAAAGAAAATCCAATCTTCAGCTATAACTTCTTTGAAAGAATAAGCTTATCCTTAATCCTTTCACCTCCAAATTTAATTCAGTTCCATAAGCATTTTACTTATTATCTACTTTAGTGAGATGCGATGAAATATTTTATATTGGATGAAATTGCAAAGAGGAAGACCTGGGTTTAAATCCAGTTCTGAGTCTTACTTTCTATGTGACTCTGGGCAAGTCATTAAATCCTTTTATGCCATAGATAATTTCCTTGGTCTTTTCTAGTAAGTCATAGACAGGTTAGGATTTGTGATCTGCATTGATGAGTTTCCAAAACCAGGAGACATGCATTGAGTCAATTAGAAATCTTTTGTGCATTCAGATATGTTGTAGGTAATGGCTATTTTAAAACAACAAAAACTGTTCTCAGTGATCTATTCTACTTCAGGGATGCATTTACATAGAAAAGTAAAAAATAATACTACCAGAGAATAGAAAAAGTAGCATCTGGATGAAATATCAGAAAAGATTTCAGAAAAGTGAGAATTTTAAGAAGTGGCATCAGATGTAATCTGTTAAAAGACTCAGAGGTGAAAGACATGGTGTCCTGAGGTCCGGGAATGGGAAAAAGAGCAGTTTGATTAAAGCAGAGAGTACATGAAGGAGAGTTGGGAGAATTGTGGAAGAAAAGTATCTGCAGACTGGAGTCAGACTGTGATGGGTTTAAAATGCCAGGTTGATGAGTTTATATTGAGCTCTAGAAGTAAAAGGCAGAGTCCTGTGTAGGGCACTAATTTAGATTTCTACTTCTGAATAACAATTTCACTGAATTGGGAGAGAGAAAATGCAAGCAAGGAGGCCAGTTTTAAATTATTCCATTACCAGTGTCCTGCTTTTCCTGACAGAGTAGTCTCGTATATATGTACCACCTATATGATTAAGAGAATTTCAGCTCTGTTGATTCAAAAGTGGGAAGGAATTTCTCACATGGTCTATGGACCCATAAAAAGGACAATATAATCTAATATTCTTTAATAGGCTATGCTGATAAACAAAATATGGGGTGATATTTGTTCATAAATTTGAGGCTTTTTAAAACAAAATACATTCTAATTTATCAAATATTAGCATTTTTTCCCTTCCCTTTTTCATATATTGTATATAGGGCAACATTTGGTGCAAGATGCTTCTCTGATTTTCTCATGACCATTCTCTTTTTTTTCTAGCATATTACCCTGGCTCACAGAAAAATGCTGCAATCTCAAGCAAGAGAACGGTATGACTTTGGAGATTTGATTATTCCAAATTGCCCATTACGGAAGTATTCTTCTATTGCCCCCAAGCTACAAACAGGCTGATGATCATCTGACACATCTGGTAGAGATGGTTGAGTATAGTTTATCTTTAAGTTAGAGGAACTGTTTATATTATGACTAGATTAGTGGAACTAACTTGACCCAGAAACTACATACAGAACTTGATAGATAAGTGTCTATCCCAAAGAATTCCATTTGGAAGATTTTCCAAGTAGAGAAACTGAGAACTGAAAGTGGAAGCCCTTGCCTAAAGCCTCCTAAAATCTGAGTGGCAAGATCTTAAATGGAACTCATAATCCTTATTTCTCAAATTAGTTTTCTTAAGCACTAGATCACAGTCTGATTCTCTATAATAAATGAAAAAGAAGCATGTTACTTTATCATGTATTAAATTCAGTTTTTTCTTCCATCTACCATCTTATACTATTATAAACTTGTACAGGAATATAAAAAATTTATCAGTTCATAACCTTATCAGCTACAAAACCTATAAGTTACTCTGCTCCCCCTATACAATAGATAGAATTTGTGTGTGTGTGTGTGTGTGTGTGTGTGTGTGCACATGTGTGCATTTGTGATAATTGTGGTTAAGTGACTTGCCTAGAGTCACACAGCTAATAAGTGTCAAAGGGTGAACTCAGTTCTTTTTGACTCCAGGGTCAGAGCTCTATCCACAGCACTACCTAGTTCCTCTACATAGGATTTTTCAATAAAAAAAAATCTATGTAATTTAATAATTAAAATTTTCATCTTTCCCAGAATCTAGCACAATGCTATTGAAAAAGTAGAAAAATCAGTCAAATCAATAAACATTTATTAAGCACCAAATAATATTATTCTGATGCTACAACCCTGTTGTCTCATTGATAAGTTCCTCCTAGGATCTCCATTTTTGGGAGGGGCACAGAATAGTCATCCTTCATTCCTCTCCCATTTCTGCTTCAGATTCACTGGGCTTCACTTCAGTACCTCAGTTGCCTTCTCATCTTGAAACTTGTCTCAGCATATGGGACCTTCTCACCCTGAAACATTCCTCTGCTGTGACCCCATTCTACCACTGGTAAACTGCTCCTGGAGCCTCCATTTTGGTGAGAGACTAAGGCTGACAGTGCTAATTTTTCTCTAATATTTGCTTAAAAGTCTCAGAAATTCACATCTTCCCCCACACCAGTCATATTTTCAACTCTCTTTTGAGTGTCTCCCTCTACCAGAATGTAAGGTTAGAGGGGTGGAGCCAAGATGGGGTTGAAAAGACAAGAACTCACCTGAATTCCAAATTTTCTTCCAAACAACTTTAAATATCTTAAAATGAATTCTACAGCAGTAAAATTCACAAAAGGAAGAGATGAAACAAATTGCCACCCCAAGATTATACCTGAGTCTATCATAAGCCACACCCTAGCAAACCAGCAACAGACCTTGTTGGGGGAGCACTGAATTAATAGCAGATTCTGGAACTTTCAATCCACAGCCTGTAAGGGAACTGAAAAACTGGACAATTGGTCAGATTATAGGGGTCCATTTCTGGCATTGAGTGCAGGACTCTGTTACATTGTTCCTATATGACCCTGGGTCTTAATCGTTGATCATAGTCCCAGGGTGAAAAGGAGCACTAGAGCTTGCGGTTTCCAGAGCATAGGCCAAGAGCATAGTAAATATGTCTCTTCTTAGTTCATTCCATGTTGGAAGAACTGAAAAATTAAACACCCCCAAATTAGCTCTTGAAAACAGCTGCACAAAAATCTGAAGCTTGAAACAGTACCCCCTCCACTCTGAGAGTAGAACCTAACTTCACGATAAAATTAAAAGTCAAGAAATAGATTATAAAAAATGTGCAAAAAAAAAAAAACCTGAACATAGAAATCAACAAAGAGCACAAAATATACAGAAGAAAACAAAATCAAAATTGTTACATTCAAAGCCTCAAAGAAAACTGGTCTCAGACCCAAAATAAATTCCTGGAATCACTGAAAAAGGATTAAAACATCAAATATTAGAAGAAGAGGAAAAATTGGGAAGAGTCAACAGGCACAAAAGGCCTGAAGAAAATGGCACCTTAAAAAAACAGAATAGAACAGATGGTAAATGAGGCACAAAAAACACTGAAGAGAAAAATCCCCATAAAGGAAAATTGCTCAAATGGAAACATATATACACAAAAATTCACTGAAGAAAAAAATTCATTTAAAAGCAGATTTGTCTGAATGGAAAAGGAAATACAGAAGCTTAATGAAGAAAATAATTTCTTAAAAGTTAGAATTTGACAAGCAGAAGTTCATGAGTCCATGAGATATCAAAAAATAACAAAAACAAAATTGAAAAATTGTAAAATTATAATTAAATGTGAAATATCTCATTGGAAATGCAATTGACCTAGAAAATAGATTGAGGAGAGATAATTTAAAAAAATATTGAACTACCTGAAAGCCATGATAACATCATCATTCAAGAAATTATAAATTATGGAGAACAATACTGAAAGAGCAATAAAACTGTTCATACCCTTTGACCCAACAATTCCAATTCTAGGTCTATATCCAGAAGGAATTTTAAAAAATGGAAAAAGTCCTACATGTTCCAAAATATTCAAAGCAATTCTTTTAGTAGTGGCAAAGAATTAGAAATTGAGGGGATGCCTATCAACTAGGGAATGACTAAACAAGTTATGGTACATGAATACTATAGAATATTATTGTTCTATAAGAAACCTTGAATTGTCAGACTCTAGAGAAGCATGGAATGACTGACAGGATCTGATGCTGAGCAAAGGGAGCAGAACGAAGAGATCAATGTACACATTAACAACATTGTGAGATGATCAATCTTGATGGAAGCAGCTCCTCTCAGTATTTCAGAGAGCTGGGACAACTCTATTTAAATTGACTATGGACAATGTTATCCCAATCCAGAGGAAGAAAAACAAAACAAAAGGAAAAACCAACCCTTAAGAATCTGGAACAATTTATAAAAATTATCCCTTATATATCTCTTTCCCTTAATCCTAATTCTTCAGATCAAAAATGACTGTAAACCTATTTCTTAAAAATATGTATCTGCAATATTAACGTGACTGCCACTGAGAGGAGGAGATTGAGAAGGGAAGATGGAAGGAATATTTGTAACTTTAAAATATACATGTGCATATGGATGAAAAATAAATAAAAAGAAATTATAAATGAAAACTGCCCTGATATTCTTTGTTTCATATAATCTTATTTAAAACTCTTTGATCCAGCAATACCACTATTGGATCTATACCTTGAAGAGATTATGAAGAAAGTTAAAAACATCACTTGTACAAAAATATTCATAGCAGCCTTGTTTGTGGTGGCAAAGAATTGGAAATTAAGTGAATGTTCTTCATTTGGGGAATGGCTTAATAAACTGTGGTATATGTATGTCATGGAACACTATTGTTCTATTAGAAATCAGGAGGGATGGGAATTCAGGGAAGCATGGAAGGATTTGCTTGAACTGGTGCTGAGCAAGATGAGTAGAACCACAAAAATACTGTATACCATGACAGCAAACATGAAGGTGATGATCACCTTTGATGGACTTGCTCATTCCATCCCTGCAACAATCAGGGTCAATTTTGGGTTATCTGCAATGGAGAATGCCAAATGTGGAGTTTGAACAAAGACCAAAGACGATTACCTTCAATTCTGGGGGTAAAACCATTATCTCATTATGTAATTTTTCTATTTCTTATACCTTATTTTTCTTTCTTAAGGATATGATTTCTCTGTTATCACATTCAACTTAGATTAATGTATACCATAGAAACAATGTAAAGATTAACAGACTACCTTCTGTGGGGGATGGGTTGAGGGAAGCAAGAATGAGGGAAAATTGTAAAACTCAAAATAAACAAAATCTTTCTTTAAAAAAGTTTGAGTTCCAAATTCTCTACTTTTTTAGGCCCCTCCCTATCCACTGAGAAGGCAAACAATATGATACCTATTATACATATGAAGTCAGAGAAAATATATTTCTATATTTTTTATTTTAAATATTTTATTTTAGCATTTGATTTTTTTCCTACCAATTTTCCCCACCTATTAATACATGAATAATTTTAAGAAGGTCCCCTAAAATAAATATAAAAATCCCCTAATTAACTATTTCCAAAAATGCATATCTTTTTCTACATCTTGATTCCCTTACTTCTCTGTCATAAAGTAGGTAACTTTGGTTGTCATTGATTCTTTACAAAAATTGTAAGATAAGACAGGAACTATGAAAGTCTTTCCATATAATGTCATTTCATAAATTCCTTTCCTAATTCTATTCATTTTACTCAAAATTAGTTCATGTATGCTTACCCAATATGCTCTGAAATTGCCTATTTCCGTATTCCTTATGGCACAGTTTCAATCAACTTTTTCATGAGGCACATAATAGACCCAAGTCTTGGGAGTGAACAAGGGACTTTGGATATATATCTTGCCTCTGATAAATCATTGTCCCTGTGACTAGTATCTAGTCACTTCATCTCTCTTTAGGTTAGTTTTCCTCACCTTTAAAATTGTAATAATACTACATATAACACTGGCTTCATAAGATTGTTGGGGGAGCCAAATGAGGTTACACAGGCAAGGTGCTTCTGAAAGAAAAGTACTAATTGAAATTCATCATCAGCTATCTGTGAGGATGCGGTAGATAAGACAAAGACTCTGTAGTAGTTTCAGTAGTCCATTCAATCTTGAGTTCATGGGAAACTCAGTTCTTTAAGTAGTATTTACAGGTCCTTTGAAAAGATTCTATTGCAGTTTGTGGCCTATAAGTTGAATTGGCTCTAAATGAATGTTCCTGCTCATGAGGTCCAAGTCAGTCTTCATTCTTGACCCCATTAGTCTCCCAGTTCCTGGAGCTGTGCTTCAGTGGATCTTTGAAATCTTTTCATTTCTCTTACTGTTGACCATAACCATACTTTGCTTTCTCTATAAAAAAGCAAAAAAAAGACACCAAAAAAGCATCATATTTTGGAGCATCATATGCTCCAATAAGTATATTTACCAACTTAATTTTGATAATATTCTCTGGCCACAATTTTTCTCTTTTGTAGTGATTGTCATGAAACAGTATCTCCAGGACATCCTTCTAATGAAGAGTCTCCTGACTAGATTCTTGATGATTTCTAGGGGTGATTTTGTCACAGATATTAGCCAGAGAAATCAGAACAGGGAAAAGTTTGACACATACCCTGCATTAACAAACCTTCCTCACTTTCTCTTCTTTAGTGTCACCCTAACTTCAAGGTGCCAATATGCACAGAACCTGAGGTAATCTTAATTATTACGTGATGAACTTTAGGAGGAAGAGTCACTATAAAAACAATGTATAAGTAGAGAATCTTATGCAAAAACAAACAAATAAATAAACAAGGAAATCAATTTCACTGGGTAAGTGGAGGGAAGTGAGAAAACCAGAAAAAGTAGGAAAGTTCAGGTTGTAAAGGAATTTAAATTTAAATTTAAAAAAAAGTTTATATTTGATTCTGGAGATAATAGTCACTGGAGTCTACTGAATAATATGAGGAGGGTAGTGACAAGATCAGACCTATGTTTTAGGAAAACTTTGACACCTAAATGGAGGATGGACTGAAATAAAGAGAAACTTGAGGTAGAGAGCCCAAAGTACTGAGTATTATAATAGTCCAGGAATAAGGTAATAAGAATCTGCAATAGCATAGTAAATAAAAGTGTTAAAGAAGAGAAGGAGCATATATAGGAGAGATGATGTGAAGGTAGAAGTTACAAAATTTGATTACTGTTTAGCTATGAGGGGTGAAATAAAGAGTTGAGAATAACACAAGAACTTGGGAGTCTGGAAAGAGAGTGCTGTGGAGAATAATAAGGATGTTAGGAAGAAATGAGGGTTTAAGAGAGATAATGAGTTCAGTTTTTGACATATTGAGATTGAGATGTGTAAAGGACATTAAGGTTGAGATGTTCAGTAGATAGTAGAGATAATTAAATACTTAAAATTGCCATTTCATTCATTTTTTAAAGAGGACATATTTATTGGTTGCTTCTCATTATGCAATGAAATGATGAAAATTATGCAAACTATCACTACAGGTTGCAAAAATTTAATGTTTTCCAGATAGTTGATGGCTAGAATTATGCACTAGAACCACACTATTCTTTATAAACTGATAATGAATTTTCATATTGAAAACAAATCTCAAAAAATAAAAGGAAAAAATCCCTGATCATTCGACCAGCAAACTCTGCTGGAAGGAGAATTATTAACAATTTATGTCCTTCCCTCTGCCCCAAGTATCTACAATGGAGGTATTATTTCATGGCTCAGAGAAAGGTAGAATAGACATCTCTACCCTCTTCTCCCCATTCCTTTCTCCGAAGAAGACTTTTTCTTCCAGTCAGGAAGAGAGCCAGGAGGTTGGGGTCAGAAGCATGACCACTCTGTTCTCTCCTCAGAGACACAGTATGTGATTCAAATTATGCCAGTCTGCTCCATTAAATATTATTCATCTAGGAGTTGTGATTCTTAGGTTCAAGATAAACTTTTGATCATTGTTGATTATGGAGAAAGGGTCACTCGCGATTTATATCCAGGGCTTTCCAACCAAATACCAGTTCCATAGTACAAACAAATGCTAGCAAGTAGGAATGAAATCCATTTATCTAAATAGATTAAAAAAAGAATCAGTAAAAAAACATAAAGAAGATAACATATAGCAGATAATACAAAATAACTCCCATTGGGATCAAGGTAACTCACCTTAACTTAAAAAGGAATACCAGCTCTCAACCAAGGAATAATTCCTTGAAGTCTCTATTTTAACAAACTAGAGATAGGGATGAGATTGAGAATGTTAACCAACTCATCTTAGTTTGACTTATTCCAAGAGTATTATTTTCCATTTTTGTAACATGTAATGCATTGTTCTCATTCATTTTCTTTCTTGAAGCTGGAAACTAGATAAGCCCAAAGGAACTGAAGAGTTGCAAGAAACTGAATCTCTCCTCTTTGCAGTTCTTGTCAATTGTTATCCACTAATGAGCGTTCCATATCAATGGGATATGGGACTCAGACTCCACTTATAAATGCTCATCATTAACAGGAATCTTCAAACCATTAGAACAACACTGTTAATAGTTATTGCCATATCAAATACTCATATTTTACAAATTTCATGAAATGAAAAGTTTTGAAAATAAGAGAAATCTAGCAAAATAATTTAAAATCATTTAATCAATATAGAAGGCCTAAGTCAAGGTTGCAGTCTTGTGTTATTCTGGTGATGTCCCAACACTGAATTCCTCAAGGCTATGGGGGATGAGCTTATATTTCAATTACCTTTTAAGGACCAAAAGCTGTCATTTTATCTACCTGTCCAATAATACACAAAATGTAAAGCACACAGGAATAATTATTGAATAGTAACTTGTTCTTGGACTTTTTTTTCTGCTTTCCAAAAAGAAAAAGGTAATATTGAGATAAGTGATAAAATTTAATAAGAAATAACTATAATTTTTAAAATATTTCAAGATCACAAAGTTTTTGCATATATTATCTTATCTAATCTACATAAATATCTTTAATCTAGGCCAAAGATATTATTGCTTCCATATAGTACATGAGAAAAATTAAATTTAGAAAGGTTAGCTCATCACATAGCAAATAAATGTCAGAAGCAGATTTTTATATAAATAGTATTTTTTCCAATAATATGTAAATATAGTTTTCAACATTTAGTTTTAAAAATGTTTTGTGTTCCAATTTTTCTTCCTCTTTTCCTCTCCTTTCCCTCCCTAAAATGGCAAGCAATCTAATATATAGGTCATACATATGCAATCTTATTAAACCTATTTCCTCATTAGTTGTGAAGGAAGAAACAGAACAAAAGGGAAATACATAAAAAAGTGAAAGTGGTGTGCTGCATTTAGACTCTAGAGTCTTTCTCTGGATGTGAATAGCATTTTCCATCATGAGTCCTTTGAAATTTTATTTATTTTATTTAGCTGAGAAGAGCTAAGTGTATTGCAGTTGATCATTACACAATATACTATCTTCTTCTGGTTCTGTTCACTTAATTTCATGTAAATCCTTCTAGGGTTTCAGATATAGGTTTTGAATGTGGGTCTTTGTGACTCCAGGATTAGGGCTCTATGCACTAATTTATTCTGGCTAAAATATGTTCATTTGTTTTTGATGATGATGGTATATCAATGAGCTCCCCATTTTATTCCTGTAACTCTCTAGAAAACTGAGGTGGGGTGGGGGAAGCTCAGAACCATGAATCTACAAGAAAACCTGAATTCTCTTCATAGGAATCTGACCATGAGAACTTTGTCATTGGTTCCTGAGCTTTCCTGATAGAAATTCTCTAGCTCATCCTCCTGATTCTGAATACTTAGCCTAGGCTGCCTTTGGTTCAAGACTACACTTAATTCCCTACATAATCCATGCATTAATCTAGACTTCCTGTCACCCCCTTCAGATATTTTACTACTGTCTTTTCTCATCTAGAACCACCGCCCTAGTTTTCCTTGGGATTGAGGTAGGGAAGTGGGGAGAGAGAAGGTATTAATCATTCCTTCTTCTATAACCTTACTGATTAAAGCAAATATATAAGCACTTACTCTTTTCTTTGTAAGGGAAGAGTCAAAACTGCATATTAATAAATTGGGGATGAATGCCCATCAGCAGCTATTACCCCTTTTAAATTCTAATTAATTACCAATTAAATAACAAATTAAATACCAATTCTGATAAGTCCCTCAGTTCTTTTGTATTGAACCAATGAAGAAAGATTAACCAACCTTTTAACCTAGAACAGTCTCTGCTTTCCTAATGGTATAAGGACATAATACTTCTTTCTCATTCTGATTTCTGAAGTCCTGATTCCTTGTTAGACCTCCAATTATTTTTATTCAGTCAATTTTCAAGGAAGGCTGATATGTGTTAAGATTAGGTGCTTTTGATAGATTCATGAAATCATTTTAAAAATTGCCAATTGCTATAATTATTAAAATTTTTAAAAGTCATCTAGCTAAAATGACCTTTAAATTCTTTTTCCTACCAACTGTCTTGGTAGCATCTCTATTTCAATGAAATATTTTTTACTATGTTTATTCCCATATAAGTTCACAGAAATGGAAAAAAGCCATGTGAGATTTCCTAGTGCAATTTCTTCAAATATTGAAGTAGCAAATTTAGGAGACAATATGAAAGGAAGAAAAGAGGAATATATTGGACTGATTAGGTACCAAATTGAAAAACCATAGGGGCATTTCTGCTTTAGAAGATGATATGGAAGCAGTGGGAAATAAAGCCCAATGTAAATCACTGCGGAAATTAATATATTTTAAAGGTTATCAGAGAAAAGATACTGAATTCCAGGGTTTCTCATCACTAAATTAAATGTAAAATCACTAATTTGATTTGAACAAATTACTGGTTGACTTCTAATATATAGAATAATCAGAACTAATGTTCTTTTATGAGCTGGAAATGAGATTTTTATTTTCAAAAGAGCAAAAAAAAGACAAGGAATAAAGTTGATTCAGAGCCCAAACAACCTTTTGGTTAAAGTAATTTGTTGACTGCCACCAAAAAAAGAAAAAAAGAGAAAAGAAAAAACCCTTTCCTAGGATTGCACTATGCAATTTTTCATTCAAATCTGACTCAAATGAAATATTTGCTGGTTGTTCCAAGTGAAGGGAATTTGGGGACACTGTAATTTACCTAAGGGAGTCATCTGCAGTCTGGTTTCTCATCCTCAATCTCTATGAAAGAAATCAAAGTTTTCTCATATTTTTCTCCCACTTCCTTATAGAGGATTAAAATCTGACTGCCAGATTTGTCTTAGCAAAGTAATCTTCTTGGTGGAAATATATGGTACAGTAGAGGAAATTTAAGTTTTTACTTAAATTCCAAGGGGAGTGGTAGAGGGTGAGAAAGGGACCCTACTCAGCTAATTGGAAATAGAGTTCCAGTAGAGAAAGTCCCTTTTCCTTTTGTGCCTGCTTTCCTTCACCCCTTACCCCCTATGGAGAAGTCCTTTGGCGGTATTTATGTCTCTGAGAGGATGCCCTAAGGTAATTTCAAGGAGACATACTGTGAGACAAAGGCTGTTTTCAAATGGAACCATATTTTCTCTGCAGGTGTCCCCAGTGATATAGTGTCTGCAGCACCTCAACTAGCTGTGGGCCTTCTATTCCTCAGACAAATCTACTTGAAAGTGGCTGCCCCCCACTTGCCAAGCTTTCCAGGGGCTGAGCACATGCAGCACTATGAAAGCAAGTTTATTTGTCTTACTGGCTGAAGACATAGAGAGGAAAACACCCAAGAGGACAGACCGAAAAATGAGCAGTAATTTTAAACCCTTTGTTTCCATGGCAAACTCAGTGGAAAAAGTGACAGTGAATTCATTTTAAGCTATATGGAGATAAGCCTTTAACCCCGACCCCTCCATGCCCCAGTCCAACTCTAAGCATATGGCCTATGTCCAGTTTTGCTGAGAAAATAGAGGTAGTTTCATGTGAGCCTCTCTCACCTCTTCTATACTTCTAAATCTTTCTCCATCCTCTCCTTCTTCCTTTTCATTTCAATGGATGAATAGTCTTCCTCTACACCAAAGCTAATATTTATCCCACCAGTTTCTTTAAACCTATATACTTCTGTTTTCTAGAGTACCATATTCCATAAATTTCTCAACTTCTTAGCTCTTCTCTTAAAATCCCCCCCCCCCCACAACTAGCACTGATAGCACTTTGCTCTTTGCTCTACAAATGTTTCCAGGGTCTTCTTACACTAAACAGCAAGAAATCCATTATTTTGCCCTTTTCCTACCCAGCTCCCAATCAAACTATTGTTCTTTCTGTTCTTTTCTGCAAATGTATATTTGAGGACATATCAAATATATCAGCTAATTTTACATGTGTATTATGCATATATGCATGTATATATACACTTCTGATATACACATAAGCTTCATCAGTAAAAAAAAGTTTGTGCTCTCCTGATAAGTATGTGTGTATATGTATACATTTTACTCATGAAACATATGTGTATCAACACATACATGCACATATACACATGCATGCACATTCACATACATGTGCACACCTATTTATGTGAATATATAATATATACTTAAAATTACTTGGGTAATTAGTTATTTTTTAAAATTATTTTGTGACAGCAATTGCCATATATTCTTCTATTGGCATTAGATTGATTTCAGAATAGCTGACCGTATATAGATAAAATTGAAATTTATTGGTTTCCCAGCTTTAAATAAGTTTCTACCTAGACTAAAAATTTTTTTGACATACATATTTGTTTCATTGCTCTATTGTTGTGTTTTTAATTCTGTGCTTTTAAAGAATATGTATCATCCTGAAGAAACATTGAAACATTCTGGTTAATAAAGAATACACTTCAATCGCTGTTAGGGATATTGCACCAACAATTGGTATAAGGCTGTCCAGCATTTCAAGAATCATTCAACTTTATATGAAATAAGATCAGTCTCATAGAAACTCAAAGAAAAATGAGCTTGAAAAATAAAAATATTGCAAGAACAAACTATTTCTTTAAACGAACCTTATTAATACCTGAAAATAAACACAGGCTTTCAATAGGGACCTAGTAGCTAAAGATCTGATTACTGAACTAGCTATACTAGTGTTGAAATTGAAAAAATAATGAAAATAATTTCTTAAGGTATCAACCATTTCCTTGAATAGAATTATCAGTGGGAAAGATAATACAAAGATTATAACACTGATATCTGGAAAAGAGTAATTTTTTAATTATGAAACTCATTTTTCCATTCAAAATTATATAAAAATTTTAAAGAGAAGAAATCTAAGTAATCCTGTAAGATCTGGGAATCTTCATTAGACAATAAAATATCAGCCTCTAAAATATTTTTGAGAGTTTTTTCTTAATTTCCAATGTGCCTTCCAGTCTTGTCCCCATTAAAAGAATAATACATCTGATAACTGTATTGACATACTGACAACTAGAATTGTTCTAGAACTACAGAAATCTCTAAATGGAAATAGAATACTGCAATATAGCCTTAAAACAAGACATCAAGAAAGGTTAAGAGATTTGTCCAAAAGATGAAAATAAACATGCTTTTAAAAAGTAGGAACTCACAGACTTTCAACCCCATTGAAAACCTCTATGTCATAAATCAAGGCAAAATGTTGAAAAATGGACTATTTGTCAAAAGTAAGTTTGCTCTAGTAGAATAAAATTATGACTTCATAATGAAAAATTATGGAATATGTATCAAATTCACATGAACTCAATGGCAAATCACATAGAACAAGTGATGGTTAAAGCAAAAGGGGAGCCTATTAGACAGTATTTGTCCTGCATTTTCCTTTCTTTTGCTGCCCCTGTCCTGCATTTTCAAAGAAGCCCACAACATCAGGGAGATGATGCCATGACAAGCACATGCATTGAATTTGAGTGGCAGAGTGCTTTCCTAAGTCATCAGCCTCACTTTTCTCCTCCAGAACCATCTAGGTCCAGTGGCCAGACATGGATCAGGACAATTGGAGACATCCCTGTCTTTAAGTAAATCCAGATTAAGTGACTGCCCAAGGTCACCCAACTAGTGAGTATATCAAGTGTCTGAGGTCAGATTTGAACTTAGGTCCTCCTGACTCCAGTGTTCTATCCAATGCCCCATGTAGCTGCCCTATATCCTGTAGCATATTATATTTTAAAGATACAAATTATTTTCCAGATTATTGTTATTAGCTGATTTTTTCTTTGTCCCATGTAATTTATACACCACTATAAATTATGTATTTATTATAGAGCATCCTATGATTTCATCTATCTACCTGCATATCAATATAATAGTATATGGCCATTATATATGTTTTGGGGGAAATAATTGTTCAAGTCCTATAATTTCATTTGTTTCAGGAGCTCCTTGTGTTAAAACTATATTATCAGATATTGTCTGTTCCCATGACTTATAATGTTTGTGAGTTACCTCAAGTACTCAAGTACTGCCAGGGTTGGTCTGAACCTTTGATCTTCCTGACTTAGGTCAACCCTCTAATCAATACTCAAAGCTGACACTCAGTTTTACAATAGTAACCTCAAAAAGAACATTTTCTTTCCCCATTTCATGAGCAAAAGTTATTTCTATATTAATCAAAGAATCATATAATTTTAGAATTGGAAGAACTGTAGATATCATCTCACCCAGATTAATTTTATGATTAGGAAAAATGAGACCTCAAAAATGTTCTTTTTCAGTTCTTGATAGGACATTTTAGGGAAGCTTGATAAATTGTAGAGTGTCTCAAAGAGAATAACCAGGTTGGTGAACCAGGATGACTTAGCTCATGTTATATAAGCTCACATTTTAGATAGATAGATAGATAGATAGATAGATAGATAGATAGATAGATAGATAGATATAGCTATAGTGTTAAATATAGTCAGGAAGACGTGAATTCAGATATTTCAGATATAATTTCAGACATTTACTTGCTATGTCAACCTAGGGAAATCATTTAATATCTTTGTTTCTCTGATTTTTCTCTTTTGTAACTCAACAATGTTTATTAAAGGAATGTGGGCCACTTTAATGATATGGGACAATGATCTGAATTATCCTTATATACAGGGACTTAGTTTTATAGAACTTGATATTAGAATAACACATAGGAGAAAAGTACATTAAAGAATCTCATTGTTTGATATATCTATACCTTGACTCTAAGAGTCAGAGATGACACATTTGCTTAGGGAGCCATAGCATAGACAAGGCAAGAGTCATCTCCACTCACTAAATGGTCATAGGATGAATGCCTCCTCATGTTGGGATAGTGATCTAAGGTACAAAAATAAGTGGGAGAACTTTCCATATCATTATATCATCTCTCCCATGAAGGGTTTGGTCATGATAATTAGGCAAAAGAGGGTGAGGGGTCCAACGTTCTCATTCACTCATCAAAGCATCTTTGAAAGGGTAGAGATCTTCTAGTTAGTACTCCATTATTAGCTAAGTGAATTTAGAACTTTTAATTTAAAACTGTGGGAACTGATATAAGAAAGAATCTATCTACCTTTTCTAATTATCTCTAAATATGAGATTTTTTCCCATTACATGAGCAAAGGTCATTCCTATATTTGTTAAAGAATCATAATTTTAGAACTTAAAGTAGCTTTAATCTCATCTCGCTCAGTTCTATTTTATGATTTAGGATATACTTCAAATATCTATATCTATCTACACATACCTAGTGTTATCTAATAATAATAAAATATATATATGTATTAATATTAGCTGATTAAACTGACTAAATGCATATTAATATATAAGAATAATGGAAATAATCACCACTCTTATGGAATCCACTGAACTTAATAATATTGACTGAAGTAAAATAAGAGTTAAATTAATCATTTCTTACAAAATGATGATATGCCCAAGGGTTAGTATGAGGATAAAATGATGTGATATTATTTCCAAAGTGCTTTATAAATATCTTAAACTATTATATAATTACTAATATCATTCACTTGAAGAAGATATATTAACTGATTTCAAGTATTTTAAAATCTGTCATCTCAAAGGGAGTTTATATTTCCTTTACTTGGTATCATAATATAGAACTAGAAACAGTAGGGAAGACATTGTAAAAAAGCAAAGCTTAGGCATCATTTTTGGGCGGGGGGGAACTTCCAGCAATTTCCTTGATGGAAAATTAGCTTGGACCACTGAAAGACACAATGGCTTCTGCCTCAATTGAGGTCTTTAAGAAAAAGTTGAAATACCATTTGTCTTGTAAACTATGGTGGGGGGGTGAGGTTCTTGTTCAGGAACAGGATGCATTAGATGATCTCTAAGGTCAAATGAAAAGAAGACTGAGATCTATTTAAAATTTGGGGGAATTTCTTGGACTTATACATGTATATATTCATAGCTGTATTCATATTATATCTGTATTTTAATATGTGTATGTATAATATGTATCTATCTAGAGCTATCTATCTATATATGTATGAATATATTTATAGACAATAATATAAATGTCCTTCCTTACAAATGTTTGACCCTAGCTCCATCATCATGTTTGACCCTGTAGGCACAGAAGGAAATCATCTCCAGGGATCACTAGTTAAACCCTTCCAAGATGGAGTTGTGAACTGATCCAATCATTCTGGGGAGCAATTTGGATCTTTGCCCAATGGGCAATATAACTGTGCATACCCTTTGAGTCAGTACTACTATTACTAGGTCTGTATCCCAAAGAGGTCATAAAAAGGGGAAAAGATCATATGTACAAAATAATTTAACAGCGGATCTTTTTTGCAGAGGGAAAGAATTGGAAATTGAAGGGATGGCCATCAGTTAGGAAATAACACATTATGATACATGAATGTGAGGGAGACTACTATTCTTTAAGAAATCAAGGGTAGGTAGATTTCAGAAAAGCCTGGAAAGACTTGTATGAACTGATGCTGAGTGATGTGAGCAGAATTAAGAGAACATTTTTATACATAATCAGTAACATTGTGAGATATCAATTATGATGGACTCATATCATCTCAGCAGTTCAGTGATCAAAGAAAATTTTATAATACTTGTGAGGAAAAATGACATCCACATCCAGAGGGGGTAAAACTATGGAGTCTGAATGCAGAGCAAAGAACTTTTTAAAACTTTGTTAATGTTTTTGATTTCTTTCTTATGGATTTCCCCCCTTTATTTCTAATTGTTCTTTTACAACATGGATAAAATGAAAATATGTTAAAAAAAATTGTACATGTCCACCCTATCTCAGATTGCTCACTAACATGGGGAGGGGGGAAAGGATGAAAGAGTAGTAGAAAAATGTAGAACTGAAAGGCTACATAAAGATGAATGTTGACAGCTAATTTTGCATGTAATTGGAAAAATAAAATGGCAAAACATAATAAACCCCACAAAGAATTCTGGACAGACTTTGTGGTTTGACAATTTTGACTTCTGTGGAATATTGCCATTGCTTTGTACTTCTAAACTAGCTTCCTTAAAATTTTCGTAATACCCCTTTGTATTTTTGCAGGAAAATGTCTAATGATAGTTTTATATTTGTTCCATTTAGCTTGATAAACAGATGAAGTACCACAGTCCTTACCTAGCCTTCCTCCTCTATGGTCCCATCCTGATACATACCTATGCACTGTCTACATTTGGAAAGGTTTGTTCATGATCTAAATGTAAAAAAAATTGGTAAATGATTGACACCAGGGGTATGTATCAGTATGAAAGCAAGTCCATCCCCATTGCAATTATGTAAACATTCAGCCAATTATTTAAAATTTATTAAGCACATTTTTTGCCAGATACTGTACTAAGCTATGGAGATAGACAAAATGAGGTTAAAAAATAGATTCTGCTCTTAAGGAGCTCACAATCTTTTGGGGAAAATAATAAATAAGCAAAGATATGCAAATAAGCTATTTGGGGGATAAATAGGAAATAAAAAAGACACAAAAACTGAGAGGAGTAGAAAATGTTCCCTGAAGAAAATATTTTTTAAAAACTAAAGGAAGTCAAAGAAAGCAGCCAATATGGAAGGGGAGAGAGGCTTCCAGGCATTGAGGTAAGCCAAAAAATGCCAGAGCCAAGAGATGGAGGGTCTTTTATTCTTTTATGCATCAGCAAAGATGCTAGTATCACTGGATCATGAAATATGTGGTACAAAATAAGGTGAAAAAAAGATTGAAAGTAATTAGGTTATATATGTCAAAGAGACAATTTTATATTTGATTGTACAAGTAATAGAGAACCACTTAAGTTTATTGAATGGGGTGGAGAGTTTTATGGTTGGCCCCACACTTTAGGAAAATCATTTTGTCAGCTGAATGGGTGATGGATTGGAATGGGAGAAACTTGAGAAAGGCAGACCCACTAGCAGGATATTTCAGTAGTACAAGCTTGAGGTGATAATGCTCTGTATCAGATTGATAGTAAGTATAAGAGAAAAGGGCTCATATTAAAGAGATGTTGCAAAGGTGAAATCAACAGGTATTGATAAGCAATTAGATAAAGGAGGAGAGAAATAGTGAGAAGTTAAGGATGAGAGTTAAGTTGTGATTTTGAGGAACTGAGAAGATAGTATTTCCCTCTATAGTGTTAGGGAAGCTTTAAGGAACATGAGTTCATTTTTGTACATACCAATTGAGTTTACCATGTTACTGGACATCCCATTTTTAGATTTATGAAAGGTAGTTGGAGTTGTGAAATTGGAGGTCAGCACATAGGTTAGAGATACAATATATAAAATACTATAGTATACAGTAGCAGAATAAAGAGGGAAAAGAAGAGAAAGAGGCAGGATAGAACCCTGTGGAACTCCTACAACTGAAATGTAATCTAGAAGAGTATTCAATTAAGGAAAATGAGAAGGACCAGTGGAATAGGAAATATAGGAAAGAGTAGTTGTGTAACAGAAACCCAATGAGAAAGTAATAAGGAAGAAAGAGTAATCAATTGTGTCAGACTGCAGAAACTTTAAGGAGAATAGGATTGCAAAAAGATCACTAAAATTTGACAACTAAGAGATCATTGGTAATTTTGGAGAGAATACATTGGATATGATGAAATCAGAAACTGAATTGTAAGGGATTAAGAAGAGAGTTACAGGAAGAAGTAGAGGTGCATATTGTAGGTGGTCTCTTCAAAGAGTTTAGTCACAGAGTAAATGAGATATAGGATGATAGTTAAATGGGATGAAAGAATCAAATGACAGTTTTTTGAGGATAAGAAAGGCAAGGAATTTTTCAGAAAGTAGGAGACAGTCAATAGACAGGGAAAGTTTGAAAATAAGTGGTAGATAAATAACCATGTCAGAGATTTTGAAAAGGACATCAGGCTAAACTTAATACTAGATAACCATTATTATTCAATTTTATAAACTACCAAAGAATAGCAACATGCCACAGAAACTATTTTTTTGACTGCAAATTTTTTATTGTATGATCAGTCCATGTTTATCAATCCCATTTCCCACTTAAATTTTCCTTCTATTTTTATATCAATAAATTGGAGCACTAGTTCTGCAATAATCCACTGAATTCCCTAAGAATTTCCATAATTCATTAAATTCAATAATACATTCAACTTAATGAAATGCAGGCATGCACATTGATAATCATGAATGTATCATATGTATTCACACATAAAGATTCAGAAATTTTTCATATTGATCCTCTGACTTAGCAACAAAGTTCTTTGGAAGTTTTTCCTGTTGTCCTTCTTTGTAACATAGAAGACCCAGGTTTAGGAAAAATTGGTAGGGAATGGCAAGGTCATGTGTCCCTGAGAGCACCTGATGCTTATTTTTATGAAAACTATATACATATATATATATATATATATATGTATATCCAAAAACTAGTATCATATATAATAGGAAAACACTAGAATTTTTCCAGTAGATATGGACATAAAGTACAGGCTCCAAATTTTCTTATTTTAAATTGTTCCATAAACATAAAACAAGAGAAGTAAATGAAAGGAAAACTGGAAAAGATGAGATAAAACTAATTCCATTTCGCCCCAAATGGTAGCTTACTTAAAGAATCCTAGAGAATCATGAAAGCGATTTAATGATTCAGAAAATGAACAGAATGAAAAAATTAGCCCATAGAAATCAATAGAATTACTATATAATAATTTTAAAATATTGGAGTAAAAGAGAAGTTCTACTCAAAATAGTTACAAAATAGATAAAATATCTAAAAGTCAATTGACCAAGATATAACAAAGACTTGAACAATTATGAGCACATGACATTTCTCAAGGAATAAAGAATAGGAGAGGTGTGTTGTACTCAATGCTCATGCTAGGCAATGACAATAAAAATTATAATACTTCCAAATTATTTTATAGATGTATTGCTCTGCCAATCAAATTAGCAAGGGGATATTTTAGAGAGGGAAAAGAATAATATAAAAAAACAATATTTCTGGAGGAACAAAAGGGCCAGAATAGCAAGGTAACTGATTGAAAAAAATATAAAGGAAGGTGACCTAGCTCTAGCAGATCTAAAGTTATACTATAAAGCGACATTCATCAAAACTGCCTGGTACTGGTTAAGAAATAGAGTCATGGAGCAGTAGATTAGGATAGATTCAAAAGAAACTTCGGTAAATGACTACAGAAATCTCCTATTTGACAAACCCAAAGGGATCAGCTTCTGGGATAAAAAGTCACTATTTGACAAGAATTGTTTGGAAAACTGAAAAATAGTATTGCAAAAGCTAGGCATAGATTCACATCTCATACCCTACACCAAAAGAAGGTCAAAATGGCTACAGGATTTAGAAGTGAAGAGAGATATCATAGATAAATTGATAGACCAAGAAAAACTCTATCTATGAGACCTATAGAAAGGGGATAAATTTATGACCAAACAAGAATTAGAGAACATTATAAACTGCAAAATGAATGTTTTGACTATATTAAATTAAAAAGGTTTTGCACTAATAAAATCAATGCTGCCAAACTTAGTAGGAAAGCAGAAAACTGGGAAACAATCTTCACAGCTAGGAATTCTGATAGGTCTCATTTCTAAAATATATATACATCAGATTTATAAGGTTACAAGTCATTCCCAAATTGATAAGTGGTCAAAAGGATATGAACAGACAGTTTTCATATGAAGAAATTGAAGCTATATATAATCATATACAAATGGTCCAAATCATTATTGATTAGAGAAATGCAAATTAAGCCAACAAAGAGGAATCACCCTACACCTATCAAATTGGCCAGGATGAGAAAAAGGGAACATGATCAATGTTGGAAAGATTCTGGGAGGATTAGGACATTGATGCATTGCATATGGTATTATGAACAGTATTATGGTATTATGAAACAACCTTTCTAGAGAGCAAACTTTCTATGAAACTATACCCAAAGGGCAATAAAACTGTTCGTACCCTTTGATGCAGCAATTCCAATTCTAGTTCTATATCCAGAAGAAATGATAAAAAAGGGAAAAGCCCTATATGTTCCAAAATATTCAAAGCAGCTCTTTTCATAGTGGCAAAGAATTGGAAATTGAGGGGATGCCCATCATTTGGGGAATGACTAAAACAAGTTATGGTACATGAATACTATGAAATATTATTGTTCTTTAAAAATCATAAATGATAAAGCACTAGCCTTGGAGTCAGGAGTACCTGGGTTCAAATCCAGTCTCAGACACTTAATAATTACCTAGCTGTCTGGCCTTGGGCAAGCCACTTAACCCCATTTGCCTTGCAAAAAAAAAACCTAAAAAAAATCATAAATGGATGAAGAGTCGAGATGATATACTAAGTTCAAATTCTAGAAATTTGGCACCTTCAGTGAACAATCTCAAAGTCTATAAGGTTTGAACTAAGGCTGAGCAAGATGAGCAGAAGCAGAACATTGTACACCCTAGCAGCAACATGGGGGTGATGATCAACCTTAATGGATTTGCTCATTACATCAATGAAAATAATCAGGGACAATTTTAGTGTATCTGTGATGGAGAATACCACCTGTATCCAGAGAAAGAACTGTGAAGTTTAAAAAAAGACCAAAGTCTATTACCTTAATTTTTTAAGAGTCTTATGTACTACATAATTTTGCTATCTCTAATATCTTATTTTCTCCTCAAGGATATGATTTCTCTCTCAAAACATTCAATTTCGATCAATGTATAGGATGGAAACAATATAAAGATTATCAGACTGCCTTCTGTGGGACCATGGAGGGGAGGGAAGGGAGGGGGGAGGATAATTATAAAATTCAAAACCTTACAAAAATGATAAGTAGAAACTATTGTTGTATATAATCAGAAAACAAACAAAATATTAATAAAAACATCTATAAGCTACCACAATTTTACAGACAACCAACAAAACCTTTATAATGCCCCTAGATTATCTATTCTTTCTTTTGCTTTTGACTTTTATAGATGGTGTAATGGATAGCGCACTGGCCTTGGAGTCTAGAGGACAGGAGCTTGAATCAAACCTCAGTTACTAGTTGTGTGACCCCTTGGGCAAGTAACTTAACCCTGATTGCCTCACATCCAGGGCCATATCAAGTTGTCCTGATTCATATCTGACCACCAGACCCAGATGGCTCCAGAAGAGAAAGTGAGGCTGATGACTTAGCACAGCACCCCCCCCCCACTCAATTCCTAGTCAGGTGCTTTTCATGGCTTCATCTCCCTAATATCATAGTCTTCTTTGAGAATGAAGGACAAGAGATTGCCTTTTATAGGCAATCTATTTAATGATTACAGAAACATTTGATAAACAATTTGTAATCCTATCAATCATATTCTTTTTAATTTATATTTTATTTTTACAAATACACATTATAAAAGTATTTCAACATTCAACCTTATGCATATATATATATATATATATGTTACAAAATTTCCTTCCACCCTCCCTTCCTACCCCCCCATTGGCAAACAGTTTAACATTGTACATACATATTTGTGATGAATATGTTTATAGATTAGCCATTATCAGTATGAGGAATTTAAGGGAAAGAGACACATAAAAGACATTTTTATCAGATGCTGAAGGGGTTTTTTTGTTTTGTTTTTCTTCCTCTGGATGGAGATAGCATTGTTCATAGCCGGTCTAATAGGGTTGTCCCAGCCCTCTGAACTGTTGAGAGGAGCTGGTTTCATCAAAGTTGATCACCTCACAATGTCATTGTTAATGTGTACATTTTTCTCTTGGTTCTGTTCCCTTTGCTCAACATCAGATCATGTAACTCATCCCATGCTTCTCTAGAGTCCAACCATTTATGGTTTCTTATAGAACGATAATATTCCATAGTACTCATGTACTATAACTTGTTATCCATTTCCCTAATTGATGAGCATCCCCCTACAATGAATATTTTGGAACATGGCAGACTTTTCCCATTTTTTTATAATTTATTCTGGATATAGTCCTAGAATTGGAATTGTTGGGTCAAAGGATAAGAACAGTTTTATTGCTCTTTGGGGCTTAGTTCCACATTGCTCTCCAGAGTGGTTAGATCAATTCACAACTCCACCAGCAATGAATTATTGTTGATATTCTCCCATAACCTCTCCAACATTAATCATTTCCCCTTTTTCTCATCTTAGCCAATTGTATAGGTGTGAGGTAATACCTCAATGTTGTTTTAATTTACATTTCTCTATCAAAATGATTTGAAGTATTTTTCATATGATTGTATATAACTTTAATTTCTTCATTTGAAAACTGTCTATTCTCATCATTTAACCATTTATCAATTGGGGAATGACTTGTAACCTTATAAATTTGATACGATTTTGTATATATTTTAGAAATGAGTCCATTATCAGAATTCCTAGTTGTGAAGATTTTTTCCCAGCTTTCTGCTTTCCTTCTGATTTTGGCAGCAATGATTTTATTAGCAAAACCCCTTTTTTAAATTTAATATAGTCAAAATAATTCATTTTGTAGTTTTAAAAAGTACTCCATATTTTAGTTGGTCATAAATTTGTCCCCTTTCCACAGATCTGATAGTATTCCTTGGTCTATTAATTTAGTTTTGGTGTCACCCTTTGTGTCTAAATCCTGTACCTATTGTAACCTTATCTTGGTAGAGGGTATGAGATGTGTCTATGCCTAGTTTTTGCCATACTCTTTTCCAGTTTTCCCAACAGTTTTGGCACATAGTGAATTCTTACCCCACAAGCTAATGCCCCTGTGTTTGTCAAACAGTAGATTACTGTAGTCATTCATTACTGTTTCTTTTGAATCTATCCTAATCCAATGCTCTATTATTCTGTTTCTTAACCACTTCCAAGCAGTTTTGATGCCTGTTACTTTATAGTATAGTTTTAGATCTGGTAGAGCTATATCATATTCTTTTAAATATATATTGATATCATTTATTACATTATTTACATTTCTGAATATATGCATCCCTTCTCTTTCCCTTACCCAGCAAGCTATCTTTTGTAATAAAGAATAAAAACAAAAGATAAAAATAACTAAACAAAACCCTCCAAAAAAAACCTAATAATGACATCTGAGAGATTATACAATATTCCATACTCCTAAAAGCCATTGTTTTCAATGCGCCTCTGGGTCAAAGTTTAGTCATTGTAATTAATATGGGTTTTTTTTTCCATTTACATGGTTGTAGTCATCAAATCTAGTGTTTTAGTGTTTCTGCTTACTTAGTTCTACATCAGTTCTTGTGTTCCTATACTTCATTAAGCCTTGTATATTTATACTTTATTAGGACTCAATAATATTTTATTATGTCTATGGACCATCATTTGTAAAGCCAGGACCCAAACAAAGGCTATCTATTTTGTTGCCAGTTCTTTGGTACCACAAAGTGTTACCATTTATATCTTGGTATATAAGACACTTTTATTTAACTCCTTAGAGTGTATAGCTAATAGCAACACATTCATTCTTTTTAATAGCCCAATTCTTTGATTCTAATTCAAAATTGTAGTTCCAGAAAAGTATCAGGTTTAGGTTTGGAAAATTCCAAATAATTGCCATTTAAATATTTGACTATAAACCTATGTCACTAAAATTTATTTCACACAACTTGCCCTCCCCTAAAACTTTCCATGGGAAACTAGGATGAGAATATTCTCTTTATTATAAAAATACTCTTTGATTGCCTAAAAATGAAAAGCAGATAAGAACATAAAAATTTGATTAAGTAATTGGGCCATATTCCTTTCCTTATACTTATCTCCCATCAAGGGTGTGTTGATAAATGTTTAACAAATAGCTCAAAAAAATTGTATGCACAAAACCTAAATATTTAATCTTGATTAAAAATATTTTTCCATAACTTTAGTTTAAACAATTAACAAAAATAAATTGATCCTTGATTAATACTATTTTCTGATTTCCAAAGTATAAATGCTCATATAAGATATAAAACAATTGACTCTTGGGAGCTGGCTCCAGCAAACTCATCTTCCAGTAATAAAATTCCACTCTCCACTTTTGTTTATCTTTACCCAGAACAAAAGTGCTGTCTCTACCTAGGTAAAAGTGATTAATATTAGTTCCAGGTCAAGACAAAATTCTAGTTTCTTTTTGAGAAATTTATAAGCATTTTCAATGTGCAGGGTAGTCTGTAGGACCTAGTAATAAAAAAATGATATAGTTCCTGCCCTCAAGAAGTTAATATTTCCCTGGTGAGAAGAGAATAAATATAATAGATAATTTGACTGGTGAGTTATGAAAAATTTTTAAATGTGCTAGGAAACTTTGAGGGAATAAAAGGATCCTTTGGTCTGTCATAGTAGGAAATACTAAGATGATCCTTGAAGGAAACAAAATTATACTGATTGGCAGAGATACGCAAAGCATAAAATTGAGGCATGTGATATGACCTCTATATAGAGGCAGGAAATCAGATGTAAACTTTGGAAAACAAGTTCGAATTCTTGTATGTCTGGACAAACAGGCATAATAAATAGCAATGTGCAATAATACTAGAAAAAATATATTGGAGGAATATTGTGGTGAGACTAAGGAGTTTTCATTTCATCCAAAAGACAATCAGGAGTCTCTGAAGGTTGTTAAGCAGGGCAATGACAGGGTTAGCTATGTGGTACAGTAACATTATTTTGCCAACAGAGTGGTGGTGGGATTGGAGAGAAGAGAGTCTGGTTGCAGGCAAACCAGTGAGACAGCTGTAATATTCCAAATGAGATGATTTTATGCAGCTAAGAATGTGGTTTCATTTTGAAGAGCTCTTTTTCCCATCATATTTTGTCAGGAACTCCCTGGCTCCAAGTGAAACAGCATATTTTGGTTTGCTAATGTTCTACCCATCCCCTATTCTCCTTGTATTATGCTTCTCAATAGATGCAAACTCAACTTGTCCTTTATACTTTTCACAGACCCATCTTTTTTTTTTTTTGCTGGCTATACCTCATGTCTTGAAGACACTCATTCCTCCCCTTCATGACAGAATCTTGTATCCTTTAAGACTCAGATCAAGAGCAATATGGAAGTTTTCCTGCTTCCCTAGATATTCATACCTTCCCCACAAAATCACCCCAAATCTATTTGTCATAATCTACGAAAGCACTTGCTTTTTCCTCCAATGAAACATAAGCTCCTTGTGACCTGGGACTATTTCATTTCTATCTTTGCTTCACCTGCCTGCACAGGCATGTGTTTAATAAATACTTTCTGATTCATTGAGGCAAGCCATTCCAGGGAATATAAACTCTTCAAAGGCAAGGAATATTCAATTTTTTGTCTTTGCAACAGTCCTTGGAAGCCCCACCTTCCAACTCCCTTCATTGTTCCTTGTATTGGTTTTAATAACTGTTCTTGAATTTGAACCTAACACTTGGAGTGCCACACATTAGCTAGAAGGACCCATCCTTTGGTTTTCGAATCCCCCCCCCTTTGTCTTGTTTGGGATACCACAGAGGCGGCACTCATCTTTTATCAACAATAGAACAGAAATAGCATCAGTTTTGTTTGTGGTATTTATGTCACTGATTATGAAACCCTTCTTTGAAGCCAATGGAAGGAAAATGATATTTTTCTCAGATCCAGTGTATTCCAGGACAGAACCCCAAAACGTTTGAGGAAAAAATATGTGAGACTGGAGGCTTGGAATCATTGCTTGAAGGAATGATGTGGAATCTGGATCTGAAACCTAATATCTTCATGTTAATTACTGACAACAGTAGGTATAACCTGAACAAAACCTCCCCTTCTGTATGATGCGACTCATACAGAAGATGTGTACAGAGCCGGCTGTCTCTTATCCCTGGAGCCCACCTTGTAATATTGCTGGTACCCATGTGTAACAGAAAGTGTTGTGCACTGGCCTGGAAGATAATAAATAGATTGAAGATGATGATTTACAGAAGGGTGCTTGGAATTCCTCAAACAAGTAGGGAAAGAAAGCAATGCTTGCTGGTGGAAGGTTATTCTGTCAAACTCACAATCGTTTTTTCCCCCTTCTCTCCAGAGGGCAATTTCTTCACGACATAACTTGCTTCCTGCCTTATCATCTGGAAATTCTGTGGTTAATTACTAAAATGGCTGAGCCACAGATTTTGAGCTGTCAGGGATTTTTTCCCCCTTCTTCTGGTAGTTGGTTGATTATTCTAAAAGTCCGCCTCAATGGTAATGAAATAACTCATTAAAACGGGTTATAATATAGGAGTCTTTTCAGGGTTCTATCTATTCGTTTTTAAGCTTTGCTCACTTAAGCTGATGCATTTTCTAAGGCAATCACTGTTTTTGCCTCTTGCAATAATCTATAAGATTTTAGTCCTATAAAAGTCATACAGAAGACTGAATTCCAGCCATTTATTTCACACAGTCTTGCTTATCATACAGTAGTTTTGTTTTTCTGCATATATATATATATATATACATATACATATATAGGCAGATAGATATTAAGGTGATTAACAATATGGCCTGCTATTGGCTTGTCTGTACTTAGTGAAAAATGGATTCCTCATTCATCACAGATCTTTCACCTCCTAATGATTAAAATCAACATTTAACAAAAGCATTGAATAACACTATATATATATATATATATATATATATATATATGATACTGAAATTGGCTTTACTTGAGTGCTATCTGACTACAAATTCCATGGTCAACTGCATTGATACATGGGCCAGTACAGAAGTAAATATATTTTATGTAGTTTGATTTGTGAGGTGCCCAAGGCCTTCCCTATCCCAAGGACTCTCTTAATGGACTATCAAATTCCACCATTAGACATCTTGTCTCAAAAGGCTACAGTTAAAATAATAATAGCTGGGATTTATATAATACTTTAAGGCTTCCAAAAACACTTTACATTTATCAACCTATTTGTTCCCTCCCAAGTGTGAAATTGGTCCTATAATCATTTTCATTTTACAGATGAGGAAATAAAGCCCAGAAAATTTGAGTGACTTGTCCATTGTCACATAGCTTAGAAGTTTTCAAAACAGGATTTCTATACAAGTATTCAGGTCCAGTATTCTGCATCTCACAGCTTCACTAAATCTGGAGGGGATAACATAGGCATGTTAGCAACATTTGTGAATCAGATTAGAGAACTGCCAATCCTCAGAAAGAATAGTCTAGGATAGGTAAACATTAATGGGGATCAAGGATTTATGAAAGTTACAGAATTTCTGAATTGTTTTGTAACTTGGTAACCAGACCCAGCAGAGCCCTGGTCAAGGGGAGGCTGACATGAAGGCACTTGACTGAAACTACTATAATAGGAAAAGGAGTTCTCACAAGAGTTGGAGGAAAGCAAAGAGAAAAAGTCTAAAAGTAAAAATTTCCCACATATCAAGAGGCAATGTGGTATAATGGAGAAGGACTTAGATCTGAATTCAAAAGTCTTGAATTCAAACTCATTCTTACAGTTATAAGCAATGTGACTTCTGGTAAATACTTAAGCTCTTTAAAACTCAGTTTCCTTTTCTGTAAAATAAATACAAAAATAATACTTATGCTCCCTGCATCACAAGGTTGGTATGAATCTTGATTGAGATGTATTCAAAACACTTTATCATCATAAAATGTTTCTTTAAATGTCAGCTGTTATCCTTATAGCCATCCAGAGATGTCTTGACTACTGTTTGTTTTGAACAATGATCTTTGTTATCGAGATCATCAGAATAAACTATAATTTTAAATGATGTATCCTTTTCTGAGATATTAAGAATTCTATTTCTTAATTCAACAATCACCTTATTCTTTGAAACTTTGGTTGTTGTTTTTTAAAGTTCTGATGTTTTAAAAAATATCTCATTTGTTTTTCCACACCTTGTGATTTCAATGTGATTTCCCATTAGGCTCTGCCATTTCTAGGTAAGCTCCATGGATGTATGCAGTTGTCTTTTTTGCATGGTAATAATTGTAGTGCTAGAGGAATCACTAAATACATAAATATGGTGCACCTCTCCCTTGGCACAGCCCTGTCATGGCCATATTGGCTGAATGCACAGAGGGGGATGGGGTGGTATGTCAGACAGACAATGTAGGCAAGCATTGCATTCCTATCCATGAAGATTTTATAGCCCCTTCTGGACCCATCCAGGAAACTGTGTTTCTCATTAAAATAGCTGGCACCACAATTTGTACTATATGTTAATTCTAAAGCATTTGTGACTCAACCTTTGAAGTATTTATGGTTTTCTCCTTTACTACACCACAAATGCTCCAATTTCAGAATGACAGCAGTCAAAGAAAGCCCTACATCTGAAACCCTGTCAAAAAAAATAGATTCTTCAGTGTTAATGAGAGGCAGAGGAAAATATTGGATTTTTTTTATTATTTAAGCTTTTGGATTGACAGTCCTACTCATGATATTCAAATTAATTTAGCAACATAAGGTGGATATAGATGGGCATATTGGTAGAGAGTTAGGAAAATTGAACTGTATTAATCAAGCACATAAAGAAAAGTTTAATTAACAGCATATTTTGAAAAAAGCCACATTTCTTCAGTGTTTGTTAGGAAGATGGAGGCATGCACTGGAAACACTAATTCTAATTATTACTGTAAGTGGGAGTTTTTGGCACAAGGTCAAGAAATAATAGGCGAATGTGTGAATCTCACTATCCAGAGGCAGTAAGTCTAATCATTTGAATAAAGCCAGTTGTTTTTTCTTGGACTGTCTGTGTGCTGTTCAGTGTTCTGGATGAATCTAACACAATCAGCCTGTTCTCTGGTGTATAACCACTTCCTGCTGACTCAGGGCAACCTGCTTCCTCTGCCGTTTATTAAAATGAAGCATTCATATTAAAACTCCATTTTTTAGTGATGACCAAATATACATTAGTAATGACATTATTAAAACTATTTTGCTTAAAATGAACTTTCACACTAGCGTGTTGCAAAGAGGCACAAACAAATCTATCTAATTTACCCAGCAATTGTTTCAGAGAGTCTGCAGATCTTTCTCCCTGGCCCTATTTCAGAAGGGGATTTGATTCGTATTTCAGGAGACAATCTAAGTTTTTATGGCCATAAAAAATGAATACTGTTTCTACTCCTCTACAGAGCAAATAATGTATAATTCATAGATTTTCATTAACATGCAAATGTGAAATAGTGTCTCCTATGTTTGCATCTACTAATAATCTATTAAATATTTAGAAGCATAGTAAAGAATACTAAAAAAAATATTTGGTCTGGTTAACATTTAAGCACGTTTTTCTATAGTTTTTACATTTACCCATATATTGATTCACATAAAGTTAGGGAAAGGGTGGGGGCAAGAAGCAAACCCAGACAAAACTATTCAAGTAAGCTGCATTTGTAAAATGAGAATTCAACTGAGCATCTTAGCATGTGGAAAGGACTTCAGATATTGTCTAATTCAACTTACAGCTTCTCAGAGTAAAACGAATTGTCCAAGATCACAAAACTAAGTTGTGGCAAGAAGGAAAGTGACTTCAAGTTCCTTCATTTCTAGTGCTGGGCTTTGATTACTAGTTTAGCTAGCAATGGTAGCTTCATTCCTTTGGAAAGCTGTTAGGTGGTTCAGGAGATAGAGCTGACAATTTGAAATCAGGAAGACCCGGGTTCAAATGCTGTGAGACATTTGCTAGCTATGGGCAAACCACTTTAGATTTTCAGTCTTTCTTTCCTCATCTATAAAATGTTTTTTTGTGAGGACCAAATAAATTAACATATATAAAAGTGCTTTGCATGCCTTAAAGTGCTACCCAACTATAAGCCATAAGTATTATAATTTCTATTTGTATATTTCTTAATACTTTTCAAGATGCTTTTTATATGTGATACTATTTGTATAGACACATGTGCATAGAGGTAATATATTACCTCTATGTTATGTAATATAGTAGAATAATATGATATAAAATAACAACATAAGGGAACATAAAGTAACATAATATGACATAATGTGATATGGTATGATATGATAATATATAATATAATGCCATATAACATAATATTTAATATTTATATAATAATGTAGAATGGACCTGTGATTTCATTATACAGGGAATTCTAATTAGAAAACACCCTCTTCCAGTTCAAATTGACACCTACACCAATAACTTATATCCTTAAAAATCTGTCTGTGGGCACTGAGATGTTAAATTTTGCACAAAGTTTCACAGTAGAATTGTCAAAGCTAGAACTCAAACTCAGCTCTTTCTGAGTCTAGGGCCTATCCTCTATCCATTTTACCAAATCACAATGTAAAACAAAGCATATCATTTTTTTTAATATGCTTGATATGACCTTAGATGTTGCCATCAACTAAATCCTATTCAGAACAAATGAAGCCCTATCATACTCTAGGCTGGTATAGTGATGCCTATAGGGAATATTCTATTCTATTCTTACTTAAAGTGAATTTTAGAATTCATTTTTGGGAAAATGAAACTGCCCAGAGGAGCTAGAGTAAATAACTGAGAAACTTTATTAGACTAGAAAGAATTGAAGGGACTGGAATGAGGAGGGATTTTTTTTTCTTGAAGGGGGGTGGTGGTAATTGTGGAGCATAATCATTGTCTGCAAATTTTTAAAGGACTATTATGCTGGATTGGAACTAACACATACTTTATACTTTCAGAAAGCATAATGTAGTTATAACACTCAGAAGGTAGACTTCAAGCTGAGTAGGTCAATGACTCCATCCATGGTTCTAAACAAGTGATCCTATTACATTCTGTGATCCTTCCGTAATTCTCTTCTCTCACTACCACCTCTATTTGTCTAAATGACTGTTTCCCTATTGGCTTCAAATATGCCCATATTTCTTCCATAATAATAATGATAATAATAATAATAACAAATTATCTTTGATCTGCCCATCCCCACTAGCTAGCAACCCCTATCTATTTTGCTTTTTGTAGCTAAAGGGCTTGAGAAGGTGATCTATAATTAAAGCCTCCATTTCTTTTCTTCCTACTTTTTTCTTAACTCTCATTACCTCACTTCTGGGTTGTTGCAACAACCTGCTAGTGAATTTTCCTGACTCAAATTTCTCCCCAGTCCTATCCATCTTCTGTTTAGCTGTCACTGATCTTCCTAAAGTTAGATCTGGCTATGTCATCCCCTAGTTAATAAACTCCAGTGATTCCCTAGTCTCCAGAATCAAATATAACGTCTGATTGGCAGTCCTTCACAACCTGGCTCCTTCCTACCTTTCCAGTCTTTTTACATCTTACCTCTACAATCCAGAGACACTGGTCTCTACTGTTTCTCTCAGAAGACTCTCTAATTCTTGACCCTGAACATTTTCACTAGCTGTCCACTCTATCAGGTATAATCTCCTTCCTCATTTAAGTATTTTTCAAGTCCCAGCTAAAATCCCATCTTTTATAAGAATTCTTTCCTAATACTCCTTAAAGAAATACACTTTCCTTTGATGATTATCTCCAATTTACCTTGTATGTTGCTTAGAACTGTACACAGTTCTTTTCATGTTGTCTCCCCCATTAGATTATAAATATCTTGAGGTCTAGGACTCATGTCTCTTTTTTGGAACCCAAGAAATTAGTACAAAAGTTGCTATTGTAATGAATGCTTAGTAAATTCTTTTGGAATGACTTTCTGAATTTGCTGAGCACTGAATGACAAGATGTTAAGGTTTTGTATGGAACCAGATAGATCGAAAGCATTTGACTTGATAATATTACAAAAAGAAGTAATGTATTCCTCTATCCAAATTTTGCTAGCAATCTTAGGTGAAAGTCCCATGTAGTCCCTTGACAATGAGGATAAGGTCACATTTAATATGCAAGGGAAGATTTCTTATTGGTTATCCTGAACTTATTCTTTTCACTCTTTCAATTTCAGCATGCAATTTTATTCAGAGTAATAGCTCTAGGAAACAATCTATGGTTCTGTGATCATAAAACCTGATCAGCAAGGAATCCTACCCCATATCTGGTGGTTAGCTTTATCATGTGTGGCATTATATAAACATTTTTTTCCTCTGGCTTCTGCTCATGATGTCTGATAATTATTCAAAAAAGACATTTCTTTAATTTCATATGTCCAGGGGAGAAAAGCTTCTTTTCAGATTGCCTTTTTAGGGTGAGAATCTCTTGGTGATGACAAATCAAAAGTAGGACCTTCAGTCATCAATTGATTTGGCTTCAGTGATGAGAAATGTTCTTAAACTCTTTCCTTAAATACTTACCTGAATTGGGGTCAGCTAAGTGGTATAGTGGATGGAACCCAACCCTAAAGTCAGTAGGATTTGAGTTCAAATCTGACTTCAGATACATGAAACTTGCTTACTGTGACCTTGAGCAAGTCAACTCCAATTATCTCGCCCCCCCCCAAAAAAAAGAGCAAAAAACTCAAAACAAACTACTTACCTGATGTACGTGTCATTGGCCTGCTTTCAGTGTTCAATGGAGCAGTGTTATTTCTGACGTGCTATACAATTTGTAGAAGGTTAATTAGCAGCATAACTTGGTATAGTAATGTTGCCAGTCTCCTTCAAACGCAAATAACTGGGGGGGGGACCTCCAAACATTCTTGACTCACTTTTTCTAAAACAGGTCATAATGAAACCATAAAAGTTTTTTTCCTGTTAATGTTTTGTAGGATCAGAAAGAAAAAATAATAAACAAAAAACCAAGCTACTTACCTGAATTATGAGATTCTGGGGTTCTAACTGTGCATTAGTATAAGATACAAAAGAGAAGAGCAAAAGCATCTATCACATGATATATTGCCTAGAAATAAAAAAAAAAGATTGCTTCGATGAGTTAGAGATTTCCTTATAACTAGAGATGATCAAGCAGAATATATATGATGACTTCCTGGGGATGAAGGGATTTGATATTGCAATAGGATAATCATGTTGTTTGTTATTTAGAATATAGGATTGGTCTGAGGTATTATCTGAACCTTATGTCCATATAATCTTGGATTCTTAATAAAAGTTTGAGAAAGTCATGAATCATTCATTCGTTTAGCACATATTTCTTGAGGAACTGCTAGGAAAAGCCAATGTGTTGTCATAGTGAGTACTTATCTCAGTTTTGCCACTTGTATTCTCTTTGACCTTAAGCAAAGTTCCTGGCTTCAGTTCAAAGATGTATTCAACATGGTCTATGCCCTCAACAAATTAAACATTAAACAGGGTAATAACACATGCATGTAAATGTGTTACTTGTGACAAAAGAAAGTATGTGATCGGTGTCATAAGCATGATCCAGAATACTACAGTTGTGTGTGTGTTTGTGTGTGTGTTTGTGAGAGAGACAGAGACAGAAACAGAGACAGAGAGAGAGACAGACAGAAAGATGGAGAGAGAGAGAGAGAGAGAGAGAGAGAGAGAGAGAGAGAGAGAGAAATGATCAGAGAAAGTTTCATAGAGAAGGTGATATTTCAGCTTGCCTTTGATGAACTGGGAAGATTTTGACAGATTTAAATAAAGGGGGGTATTCTAAGTCAAAGGAATATAATGTCTAAAGATATATATATATATATATATATATATATATATATAGAGAGAGAGAGAGAGAGAGAGAGAGAGAGAGAGAGAGAGAGAATTTTGAATGTCAAGAATAAAAAATTGGGACTTTATTTGATTGATAATGAGAAGGCATTAAAGCATTTTAACTAAAAAGTGATAATAAAATATCATAGCAAGAAGGCTACTCTTGGGGATAACAAACAGGTAGACTGATGGGGAAGAAACTGGAGAAGACATAAGGGAGACGGCCACTACAATAGTTCAAAGAGGAAGTAAAAATAGCTTAGATATGCTCATAAGAGTCTAATGAAAATTTTAGGATAAAGAAATATTTATAATTCCATTTTCTTGGGAAACTAGAATTACTAACAGCTAGTTTTCTTTAATAAGATTATGACCAGTCAGTTTGATGGTAAAATATTGTCCTTCATTCTCTATGTTGTTTCTTCCTGGAATAAATTTGGATAATATAAAGAAGTAAAGAATAAGGATGCAATTGTTTTCTGAAAACTCTATGTAAGCTTAACATTTAAAATGAGTTCTTACTAAGTGGCTAATATTTTCAGATGTGTTTTGAGTACCACTTCAAAGGGATCATTTTTTGAATAAGAGATAGAGGAAAAGACCTGGATTAAAACACGTTTTCTTGTTTTTAATCTAAATATGATTTCTGTATTCCAAATACTGCTAGTTTATTTTATCTGCCTTCTATCCTTAAAGCAAAATAATGCTTATGCCTATTTAAGATCATCATTTATCTTAACTCCCACAGACAAATGCAAGAGTTTGCACAAACAATTCACACTAGAGATTGTCAAATAAGACAAAAGGCAAAGATAACCATTGTTGGAAGGTGGGTACTTTGTTGAACTATAAATTTGCCCAATCAGTTATAGTAAAATGGTACCTGACTAAATTTCAAACATCTTTTGATCTAGTGATATTACTATTTTAAATATAATCATAGAATGTTAAGAATGAGGAGAAAGAACTCATAAAAACAAAAATATTTTGAACAGAACTGTTTGTTGTATCAAAAACTAGAATCAGAAAAAGGTGCTTATCATTTGGGGAATGACTACAAATTAAAGCAAATGAATGCAATATGAAATTAACTTGCCATAAAAAGCGATGATTATGATGAAATCATAAAAATGTAGAAAGACTTATAGAAATGATGCCTATTAAAAGGAGCAAAACCAAGGAAATATTATATGCAAAGCACATTAATGTAAAGGAAAATCAACTTTAAAAAGCTAATGAACTCTTATAAAAGTAAAGATTTCCCTATGATTAATGAAGCATTCTATGCACTTATAAAAGAGATGATGTTGGATTAGAAGTGAAAAATGAGATTATACAGTTTTACATATGGCCAATGTATTGCTTTGTTTTGATTAACTATACATATTTGTTATAATGTTTTCAGGTTGGGGTGGGTGTTATTGAGAGTGATAAAAATATTTTTAAGAAGAGAATCTCTAATCTATTTAAAATACAAGGAAAAAATAAAATAAAAGTATTAAGGAGATATAGAGTCTTTTTATTTCCTTGTTGAATTTGGCAAATACCTTAAAAATTACTAATAAAAAGTCCACAGTTTATTAATCCTCTTTCTTATTCTTTTTAAAATACTGTAATATTTCTGATACTAACTTATGCTAAATTTAAAGCAAAATATAATAACAATCAGTTGAAAAACATAAAAGCATTTTAAATGATTACAAATATGAATGTAAATATATATTTAAAATTCTATTATTTATTTAGATCATATTATAAATAGTTTACTTTCATAAGGTACGAATAAAGCAATTCTTTTGTTTCTATCTTCTCATGTGAACTATTTGAGCTTTCATGTTATTTTTCTGAATATCCAATTGCTTTTTGTTTCTCTTCTTGTTGTCATTGTTTATATAAATTTGTTGTTATTCTTCTGTTTTCACTTGTCTTCTCATGCTTTAATTATATCTTCATATTTGCCATTTCTTATAGTGCAACATTATTCATTTTCTTCTTGTGCACATTTATTCAATCAATCCAATCATTGTGGATGTAATTTGATTCTTATTAATAATAGTAGAACAAGGTCTGTTACTGGGCTGCAAATGTAATCTTTAGGAATCACTGTCAGACCCTAAGATTAACATTCCAAAAGGGAAGAGTTGAAATCCTCCCAAACTCTGCCATCTCTGACCTCTTATAGACTCAGCAGTTGGTTCTCTCACCTAGTCAGTCCCATTCCCTACCCTTCCTTTCATCTTTTTTTTTAGGTTTTAGCAAGGCAAATGGTGTTAAGCAGATTGCCCAAGGCCACACAGCTAGGCAATTATTAAGTGTCTGAGGCCAGATTTGAACTCAGGTACTCCTGACTCCAGGGCCAGTGCTCTATCCATTGCATCACCTAGCTGTCTCCATCTTTTTTTTTTTAAAACCAGGGGTAGGGAAGTGTTTTAAATTAAGACCCTGAATCACACTCACAATTAAAACATAAATTTCATCTAAGGCAGAGAGAGATTCATAGTCTTTATTTGTCCTGTAGTCATTTAGTAATCCAGTAAAAACCTATAGACCCCTTTCAAAATTACAGTTTGTGGCCTACATCCATAATTGAAATAAGTGCTAAATTAGGTTATTGAAAATAAATATGTATTTTCCCCATTCAAGTTGATAGACTTCTAGAACATATCAATGGATCTTTTGAGAGTTCACAGAGTCCATGATAAAAACCCTATTCAGGAGGAAAAGGAAAGCACTGAACTTCCTTTTAAGATTTTCTACCTTAGAAATTTATTGGATTGTTAGTAAAAGTAAAATATTAATTCAATTTTGCCCTCAGGTGGCATCTATATAACCAAAGCATAATGAAAGTGCACCTGCTTACAAAAGCTGTGACAGAAAAATTAACTCAGAGACTCTCCTTTTCCCTCCCCACCCTTTGCATTTTCTGATCAAAATTAAGGAACGCATTTTTATTGAATTGAATTAGACTTTTAAAAAATGCCATTATTATCAGTATAAGATCAGTATAAAGCAAGTTGTCAATTTTGGGGTTAAATCTCCCTCAGAAGGCAAGGAGAAAAATAAAGGGGAATATTACATTTATGCCCTTCAGTTGAAGGGGTTTACAGCTGAGGGGGGAAAACTTATCTTCTATCTCTGTTGTGTCTACCTCCATCTACCTTTGGTAGATGATGGTGCTAATGCATCGGGGGAAACTTAAGAGCTCTCAAACACTTCCATTATTCTGGTTCAATACTGCTTCCAGCTTCTGATGGGGAAGCATAATGGCCTCTGCCTCTGCCTCTCTTTTTTCTTTTCAGACCCATATTTTTCCTGTCTCTCTCAATCCAAACTCAGTCAATAAGTATCTATCAGTGCCTACTATGTACCACTATACCTGGTGGCAGGGGCATACAAAAAAGGCAAAAGACAATTCCTGTCCTAAAGTTCACAATATAATGGGGAAGACAACAAGCAAATATATACAAGCAAAATATATAAATGATAAAAAGGAAATTCTTTAAAAAAAGGAAGGCACTAGAACTAAGAGGTATTGGGAAAGGCTCCATGTAGAAGATAAGATTTTAGTTGGGACTTAAAAGAAGACAGGGAAGTAGCCTGAGAAAATGTCCAGAACAGGGGCAGGTAGGTGGAGCAGTGGAAACTATAATAGCAACATTGTGCAGTGATGAACAGTTGATAGATTTAGCTCCTTTCATCAGTTCAGGAGCTAAAACACTTGTGATGCACCTCTCAGACTGGCCAATATGACCAGAAAGGACAATGATCAATGTTGGAAGGTTTGCAGGAAATCTGAGGTACTATTACAGGTTGGTGGAGCTGTGAACTCATCCAGCCTTTCTGGAGAGCAATTTGGAATTATGCCCAAAGGGCCACAAAAGTGTGCATGTCCTTTGATCCAGCAATACCACTACTGGGTCTATACCCTGAAGAGCTGAAGAAAAAGGGTAAAAACATCACTTGTACAAAAATATTTGTAGCAGCCCTGTTCATGGAACATTTTTGTTCTATTAGAAACCAGGAGGGATGGGAATTCAGGGAAGCCTGGAAGGATTTGTATGAACTGATGCTGAGTGAGATAAGCAGAACCAGAAAAACACTGTACACCCTAACAGCAACATGGGGGTGATGCTCAACTTTGATGGACTTGCTCATTCCTTCAGTACAACAACCAGGAACAATTTTGGGCTCTCTGCAATGGATAATACTATTTGTATCAAGAGAAAGAATTATGGATTTTGAACAAAGACAAAAGACTTTTACCTTCAAATTAGGGGGGAAAACCCATTATCTTATTATATAATTTTTCTATCTCATACTTTATTTTTCTTCCTTCAGGATATGATTTCTATATCATCACAATCAAATGAGATCAATGTATGCCATGGAAACAATGAAAAGACTAACAGACTACCTTCTGGGGTGGGGGGAGGGAAGCAAGAATAGGGGGAAAATTGTAAAACTCAAAATAAATAAAAATCTTTCTAAAAAACAAAAATAAAAGGCTTGTGATGGAAAATGCCATCCACATCAATAGAAAAAAATGGAATATTAATGTTGACTAAAGCATACTATATTTACACTTTAAAAATCTGTTAATTTCTTTTCTATTTATCATGTTTTTCTCTAGTTATGATTTTTATTTCACAACATGACTGGAAAATGGAAATATGGTAAACATGATTATACATGTATAATCTATATCAAATTATACCTGCTATGGGAAGGGAGGGGGGAAAAGGATGAAGTTAAAAAATGAAGAGCTCAAAACTTATAAAAAGTTGAATGTTGATAACTATCTTAGCATGTAATTGAAAAAATAAAATTTCAAAAAAGAGAAGAAAATCATTTTGGCAGATAAATGGAGGATAGATTAGAGTGGGGAGAGATTACAGGTGAGTATATTCACACTGTACTACTACAATAATTCAAGGGTGAAACTATAAGACCTCTACCAGATGGTGGCCATATCAGAGGAAAGAAGAGTACTCCAAAGATGTTGAAAAGATGAAATATGTCTTAGCTATAATAGATTGGATATGGAGTGAGGGGAGGGTCAGAAATAATGTGAAATCAAAGGTGATAGCTAGGTTATGAGCTTTTTCAGGATAGCTTATACAAAGACAAAATCAAAGAATCTACTGCCCTCAAGGAGCTTACCTTCTAATAAGTAGGTGAGTCAGCCTGTGTATACAGATAAGTAAAGTGGATGGTGTGCCCCAGAGCAAGTCACTTAAGCTCTTTTCCTATTTCATCATCTGCAAAATCAGGATATAATAGCAAATACTGAGCAGAGTTGTAAGGATCCGATGATATAATTGAAAAGAATCTGACAAAAAGCAAGCCCTGTTTAAACATTAGCAATTACTATTATTATTAAATTGTAAAGCACAGAGTTTGACACATATTAAATGCTATACAAATATATATATATATATAATTTTTATTATCATTATCACATCATCATCATCATCAACACCACCATCCTTAAATGGAATGGTTAGGAAAAGTTTAATGTAAGAGCTGGCACCTGAATTGTGCTTAGAAAGAAGCTAGGAATTACACATGGTAAATATGAGCATTTAAATAATGTATTCAGGAAGTCCTACTTGAGCCAATCTACTAGAGGAGGGCAAGTAGTCTAAAGAGAATGTCTACTGTTTCTCAACAATAAATTATGCCCCAGTTGCTCAGCTGCACCCCTCACTAGGTATTCTTTCATATCAGTGAAATTATGGGTTGGAAGACAAATGAGATAATTTTAAAAAAAAACATAAGAGATGATACGAATGTTTTGATAGAAGTTTCATCCATTCCCTGAAGATATTGTCTTGATCGGTGTGGATTGTAAATCTCCCATTCTAATCCCATTCTGTTCTTGCTGAGGGCCTTCTAGGAATGCTTCTCAGAGTATCCTTCCAGTGTGCTGGAGACTCCCTTCCAAGAGATTTGTTTCTTTTTTACATTTCATGGCCATGTTTTGGTTCTGTCTTTCCTCTCTCTCTTCATATGACATACCCGCCTCCTTTTTCACATCTTCCAGTTCTAGATGTTATTACTTATGCTATTCTGCTACATAGTAAGATTTTATCAGAGGAAAAAGAAATCATTCTTAAGCTATTTAAATAAATGAGGTTTGAACTAGGTTACAAAAAGTAGAGTTAGAGATCACAGCTAATACTATTGAAGCTGGAAGAATTCTTCTGGTAGAGTAATACAATCAGCCACAAAGAGTCAGAAAAATTTCTCTAACTAGACAGGTCAAATTACATTGAGGAAAAAAACTTTAATTGAATCAAAGGAATTCAAAACTAATTTAATAGATACAAGGTTATTCTTTTCATGAATTATATTTAATAACTTATATTACCTTTCATTAAATACTTATTAGTAGTTTCTATATTTATAAATTAGTAGTATTCAAAGCTTTAAAATTGTTGGATTGAATCGAAAGTAATTCTGATATTCAATGAATTGTACCCAATTTCCTTTTCTCTGAAATTCAACATGGATTTTATATAATAGTTCTTTTGTTACATCCTTAGTTGTAATCTTTTGAGCTCCACCATTTAAGGATTTTTCCCCTATATATAATGTTTAAAATGCAGCCAGAGTATGCCTTAATGATCAGGAAAGGAATATATGGGCTTATCAGGAAGGACTAGCTACTCTGGAATGTGGCATTGCCAACACTTTTCAGCATTGCTGATCTACCTTTGGTGTCTATGTTGCTCAACTCTCACTTGTGACTCCAAGAAGCTCCAAGAAGTATGGTCACACCCAATAAAAATCATCAGGGCAGACAGATTAAACCAAGTTGAAGGTGACCCATTGAAGAGTCAGGGGATGTCTTCCTTCCCCAAGCATGTGGAAATTTTCCCCAGTGGAATGGAAGAATGAGAGCAATTTGTTCAAATAACCATGAAGGAAACTGAAGTAGGTGCTATGGAGTGCTTAGAACTTGGTCAGACGTTTGAAGATAAAAAAGTCCTCCATTGCATCCAGTGTCCATCATCACTGCCCTGAACTTCGATGTATCTGGAAAAGAGAATGAGGCTGATGACTTTGTGCAACTCTGTCTTATTTAAATTGGATTCAGGGGCAAGTCAAAAAATTACCCTTTGATCACTGTTCTTCTTCTAAAGGAAGGACAATGATCAGGTAAAGTTACAGTCTTCAGGAAGTCCCCAAACAAATCTAGGAAACAGACATATATCTTTGGTCTCCATGTAAGAGAACTTGCCTTATAATAAAGATCAAGTTATAAAAATGTTTTGGTATTTTAGTAACAAAATGAGATTCAACGATGACTTTAAAAGGATTTTCTTTCTATGAAATTCTGCATTTTTCCAAATAGCCTTTTAGTGAAGCTCTTATTTATATGTAGTTAACTACATATCAAATCCTATGACTATTCTGTGTAAATCATTATGTTATGAAGTAGAGATACAATGATACCCAGTAGGACAAGTTGATTATGACACAGGATGCCATAAGAAAAACCATTTTAAAATAACAGAGGAAGGGCAAGTGAGATCCAGATTAAGAAAGTCCTTTAATACCAGGTAGGATATTTTATATTTTATCCTAGAGACAATAGAGGGCTTCGAAAAATTTTTGAATAAAGGAATGGCATGGTAAGATCTTTGCCTTAGGAACAGCCATTTGAGCTCTTGTGCTAGATACATAAGGGATGGATGGGAGATATGGAACAGAGTACCAATTAGAAGGTTATTGTGATAGTTAAAATGAAAGATATTAAAAGCTTTAGATGAGAGACTACACTGTTAGTTTAGAGAAGAGGGATTCAAGAGATATCTATTTATCTGTCCTATTTTTTTATTTGCACATCAGATTTTTTTTTAATCTTTCTCATTAGACTGTGAGCTCTGTGAGAGCAGGGATCTCCTTCCCCACCTCCCTCTTCCCTTCATTTCTATCTGCAGTGCTTAGCATAGCTCCTGATACACTGTTAGAGCTTAATAAATGCTTGTTGACTTGATCCTGATGGAATTAGGATTTACTTCTGTTTCCAATTCCTTTCATTCAACTCTGAAAAATACAGACACAGTTTAAGAAATAATAATCTAGCAATTTGTGCTTTGGAAAGCTGCTACAGAACTATGATTATTGCAATATAAGGTGCAGATAAAATGAGTAGCAATTTGAGTCATAACCACTGTGATATGGGAGTTATTCTCCTAGAATGGTCCTGCAAAATCAATGTTTTGTTTTGTTTTCCTTTAAACCCTATACAACCCCTGGGCAGATACCAAAGAGAATAAAATGTGACATACTTCAATGCTTCCATACATCTGATAAAATTAGTGTGAAGTTCTTCTATCACCAGGGTGGGTCACAGTCCCTGACACATTCTAAACTACATTAGTTTGCATCTATATCTTTTGGTAAATTGCTCATCGATGATCCACCCACTACACCAGTGGCTTACTTGTGGTTCACCTGAAATTGGGGTATTCATATGTGTGTGTGTATAAGAAATAATATTTCAGGACTTGGAGTTCTCATGTTATCCCTATTAGACAATATGTTTTTTCTGGTCATATATGCCCTTGATGATGTATTTACATAACTTCTTGTAAAAAAATATTGCTGATTAAATGCTGAAGTGTGTGCAAACTTAACTCAGAATAATCAAACATCAAAATTGCAAAGAACCTCAGAGGTAAACCTGGACCTAAAAAACTATCAATCCTGAAATAGTCCTAAATATAGAATAAAATGAGACAACTTGATGTTGTAATACATAAAAAACTTGCATGTGGAGTTAGGAAGACATGAGTTCACATGCAGCCTCAGACACCTACTACGCAAGTCATTTAAAGTTGTTTGCTTCAGTTTCCTCAAATGTAAAATGGGAATAATAACAGTATCTACCCTGAAGGGCTGTTGGAAGAATGTAATGATATAGTATTTCTATAGTATTTTAGAATAATGACTAGTACACAGTAAGCACCAAATAAATATGTTCCTTTTCTTCTCTTAAATCTATATTGGTAAGCAAATTAACTGGGACAAAGGAACAGAATTATATTTTCTGACGTAAAAGAAATTGTGCAACTTTCTACAACTTAAGAAAAAACTTTCAAAATTCAATTCATCTTTTATTTTACTGCAAACCCTTATTCTTATAAGATTTGACATCAAATTCACAAGTTTGTGATACATCTGCTTTAATTATTCATCAGGAAACCATACCACATTGAATGTTCTTTGGCAAATAGAGTATTTTTGTCTAGTCTTTATTATAACCCATATTTTTAATGGGACGTAAATTGTGATGTACTGCTATATGTTTAATAATCAGGTCTCTGAGAAAAAATTGTGAAATGCATTCATATTAACCTGATTATTAACATTTTTCTCCATCACTTCATTGTCTAGAAAAATCAATAAAACAATAAATCAAAGCCTGATTTGTACATTTACTGATTTCCAAGATGTAAATGCTCAGCGTGAAAATCTAACCATCATCCTGTGAGCTGGTGTAAGTTGGCTCCAGCATACTTCTGAGCATAAATCATTTAAGTTTAAACGTGTCACTCTGCATATTTTTGATACATTTCTTAACTTTAATGTAATATGGTATGGTGATTTTTGCAACACTCCCTCTTCATTTGAAAATTTATGCAATTTTTAACAATTCTGCATCATTTGATGGGAACAAGAATTCCAACGCAATAGAAAGAAACATAGTTGTTCAATCATTTCAGTCATGTTTGCCTCTGTGGCTTCATTAAGGATCTAGATACTAGAGTGGTTTATCTTTCATTCACCAACTCATTTTATAGAGAAAGAAAGTAAGGCTAACAGTTATATGACTTGCCCAGGGATTCACAACTTGTAAGAATCTGAGTCTGGTTCAAATTCAGGAAGATAAGTCTTCCTGAATCCAGGTCTACCTCTCTACATGCTGTGCCATATACATATACATATATGTATATGATGAAAGTTATGCAATCTTGTGGATATTCCTTATCTTTCAGACTCACCTGGTCTTCTGGTCATAGTTTTGCTATAGACTTACGTGAAAAAGAAAATATCATTAGTAAAAAGTTACCTTTCCCCAATATTCAGTCATCTAGTCTATATATTGTCATGCTCTTGGCATGTCTTTATAATTAATTCTTCACATCGACAATTAGTAGCTTGGTGGTGATCTTCTCATGATTCCTCTCATGTTTAAAAGCTCCATGCTGCACTAGAGAGGAATGAATGACAACCTGTTCACTTGATGGTTCATTCTAATGTTCCATTTTCTCAGCATTAATCAGCAAAAGGTTTTCGGTATGGGTATTCTTTCAATTCCCTCTTCCTTTTGCATTCCAATACAACTAATAATTGTGGAACTGGATAACTTTTGAAATGCTTTAACCCACTCCATGTGTAGAAGAAGGAAGGAAAGAGGGAGGGAAGAAAGGAGAGAAGGAAGGAAAGAAAGAAAGAAACAATTTTAAATACCTCCTAACCTAAAGCTTTGTACTGAACCCTTGGGCTATAAATAAAAAGGTCAGATAGTTGCTGACCATAGGGAGCTCAAATGATGAAAGGGGGAGGGAGACATCTCATTTAGGGAAGTGGTGGTCAGGCAGTGGAATTTTGAGGTGATAATCTTAGGAATGGTGCATGGATATATATATATATATATATATATATATATATATATATATATATATATATATATATATCAGTCAGCTATCACAACTTTTGTATGAGAAATATTAGTATTCACTAATTATTATTCACAGAGAATGAGGTAAAAAATGGTGAAGGGGGTAGTAAGAAGAAGCAGAGTGAGTTTACAAAAGTAGGACAGATAGTCAAAGGTCACAGGTGGATAGGATATGAAGGAAATATCTGGTGCCATCCAGGTACCAGAGTTGAATATATATTAGTCCTCACTCCCTGATCAGGGAAAATTTGGTCCTCAAGAAAAAAAAAGAGAGTACCCTCCATTCACTTCTTTTTTCCTTCAAATTCCTCAATATTTGTGGATTTCTTTTTTGGCTCATGATTTTAGAATTTTAAAAGTTTTGGGAAGGGTAGGGATGGAGGCAAGTGTATTTGGGAGCTAGAGATGGAGAATAATGTTCATGTGTATGTGTATATATATTAGTGGCTTTAAACATACATGTAAATGCCATGTATATGAACCATCTATTATGTGTACATTCATGTGTATATATGTGCATGCATGCATGCATGTGTCTTTCCTTGTTTAATAACCCTAGGATCATGCACTTAGACCAAGTATTTAAAACAAGAAGATGAGCTTGCTGAAGTTTTTCAACACAGTGAAGGAGGAGATCCAGCACAGAATCCAAAATGAAGAGAGTTTCTCTGTGGATTGTGTTCTTCAGATATTCCTATGGGTAGCTGACTGTTGACCACATCAAGTTCCAAAAGAATGCAGAGTCTCCTCGAAGAGATCTTGGATTACAAGTGTGTAGTTTTGGGGCAGGTAGCTGATGCAGTGGATACAGCACCAGCCCTGGAGTCAGGAGGATCCAAGTTCAAATCCAGTCTCAGACATATAATAATTACCTAGCTGTGTGACCTTGGGCAAGTCACTTAACCCCACTGACCTGTAAAAACTAAAAAACAGTGTGTAGTTTCAGAATACAAGAGTGTAATTGTAACTTGTCTCTTCTTTTCTTTTTTTCCTTTATATTTTCAATAATTCTGAGAATCCCTCAATTTTTTCAAGGCTCAGCTCAAATCTAGGAGGTCTTTTTTATCTCCTTGACTTCTAATTCTTTCTCTTTCTTAATATACTTTCTGACATTTTGTATTTATATAAGTAAATATATAAACATCAAATTAAAAGGTAAATCTATTCATATGTATATATAAATACATATAAATATATTTAAATAAAAACTTCTAGGGGCGGCTAGGTGACACAGTGGATAGAGCACCGACCTTGTAATCCAAGATCTCTTCGAGGAGACTCTGCATTCTTTTGGAACTTGATGTGGTCAACAGTCAGCTACCCATAGGAATATCTGAGTTCAAATACCTGAGTTCAAATACCTTGGAGTCAAATACCTGAGTTCAAATCTGACCTCAGACACTTAATAATTACCTAGCTGTGTGGCCCTTGGGCAAGCCACTTAACCCCAGTGCCTTGAAAAATCTAAAAAAAAAAGAAAACTTTGTAGGGGCAGAAACTATTTTATTTTTGTCTTGTATGCTCAAATACCACACACATTGTAGGAACTTAATAAATCGTTGTTGAATTCAACTCATTTTTTGATGATAGAACAAAAAAACTATTAAGAACAAAAAACTAAGAACTTCCCAAAAAAACAAACCAAAGAACCCTGACTTTTTGTGTTTAGGAGGTGATTGTTATATATACAAAGATTAGAGAAAGCTCTTATATGTTATTATTTATTGTACTAGTACTCAAAAGTGGCTTGTACATAATTGGGATTTAATAAGTATTTATTAAATTCAGTTATAAGGAATTCATTGAAATTAGATCAACAAAGCAATTCTTTGCAACACAGCAGTCATATGTGATGAGTTACCTGTACCGATAATAGAGAAGCAAGACACTTTGTTTACATGAAATCTATTCACAGTCCAGAATGCTTTTAATCAGCACCATATCCTTACCCAACAATGGCTTTCATTCTAGGTTATAATGAACAAAATAGACTGTTTAGCATAGTATCTGACACATAGTAGGCACTTAATAAATCTTTATTGATTGATTGATTGATTGGTGTATTAACTCTTTTAAAATGCTTTCTATAGCTTTGGATGAAGATACTAAAGAGTAATAGAATAGCTCAAGGCAAGACCTTAAATAACCGAAAACTCCTCTGTGCAGCCCTCTCATACTTGAGAAGGAAGTTAGATTGTTAACTTCTATACCTGGGGAAATAGTGGGAAAATCATCACAAAATCAATTTCTAAACCTATTGAAAAATCAGATACAAGGTAATTACCAGACTCGTATATCCATGTCAGACCTATCCAATCTCCCTTTGTGACAGAGTGAAATCCTGTTTGATGAAGAGAAAGCAACAAATGCAATCTATCTTGACTTTAGCAAGGTTTTGACTTCTGTCCTGAACAATTTACTTATCTATGAACAGGAAAAATGGAGTCTGAACTACACAATTCACAGGTACATACCCATCTACCTTAAGAGCCATTCCCTGAAAGTAGCTGTCAATGGACCAATGTCAATCCCTAGGATTTCAGGGGGTAATATTTTATTCCTCTGGCTAGGGCCAAGGATCCATTAATATTTCCATAAATGATGTTCCAGAGTTGATAGAGGATATAATCAGCAAAGGAATAGACCTACAAATGAATATACAAGTAAAAATATATAAATGTATTTTAGCAGAGGGCCTCTCAATCAATTATTTTTTATTATGTGACTATTATGTACCAGTATACATACTAGGTAATGGAAAGATAAAGATATATATGAAATAGCCCCTGCCTGCAAGAGCTTATATTTTATCAAAGAAAATAATATAAATAATTAAAAGTATTTAGGATGGAAGGAAGGAAGGAAGGAAGGAAGGAAGGAAGGAAGGAAAGAAGTTCATATGTTATATATCATTATATGCCCAAATATTGTGCTAAATACCTTACAAATATGCCATTTGATCCTTATCAAAAACACAGGTAGGTAGTTGGTGTTATTTTTTACTATTATACACTTGAGGAAATTGAGGCAAACAGTAGTTAAGTGACATATCCAGGGACATAAAGGTAGTCAATGTCTGAGACTAGATTTAAACTCATTTTCCTAACTCCAGACTCAGCACTTTGAAGTATACATGCACAATATAATTGCATAAACTCATTAAATGTGGATACAAGGTAATTTGGGGGTAATAAAGATATTAACAGCAGGAGAGATCAAGAAATGTATATAAGAAGACACATTTGAAGGAAACTAGGCATGTGGGGATGGCTTCTAGAAAGGGGTACAGATGGAAGAAGTATTTTGTCGACAGAACAGCCAGAAAACATGTTTAATGGAACCAAAGAATTCATGAAGGTAAATAATACATATTAAAACTGGAAAGATCATTGGAGCAATGTTGCAAAGAAGTTTAAATATCAAACAGATTGTATTTAATCCCAGAAGCAAAAGATTCCCCAGAGGCAAAATATTGGAGGTTGGATATTAATATGGTCAGAACCTTGCTTTGGGTATATCAGTCTGACAGTTAAATGTAGAATGGATTGAAAAGGGGAGACCATCTCGAGGATATTTGCATCAGAACGATGTCTGGCACATAGTGGATGCTTAAAAATGTTTATTAATTGATATTGATTTATTGAGCTCAGACAAGATGTGACAAAGGCCTGAAATAAGTTGGTGACAATGTGATGGAAAAAGAAAAGACTAATTAATATGAGTTGTAAGAAGTTAATACTGGAAAAGATATATATATATATATATATATATATATATATATATATATATATATATATATGAAATATATTCACAGATACCAAGATTTTATCTAGTTCTCATACTGACTATATTATGATCTTCATATAGCATATTGACTTTATTAGTACAAGTATAGTACTTTTTTGGAATGACATCACAGTTATTTTTATTTAACCTTACTTTGCTTATTTGTAGTTCTGATCTGTTTTCTTTCCGAACCTGGACATGAACATTTTCTGACTTACTTCTGTACTGGATCAAAATACCACCTCTAATCTTCATCCATTAGTGTTAGGACCATAGAGTTCCATGATCCGATATTTGATGTATTACTTATTGGTGGAGTTTGGGGTTATAGTGGACAAAAAGATGGATGGAAGAGGGAAAGGAGATATTCAATTTGGTGTCTTTTTGAGGCCATTCTAAAAAAGCATGAAGCTGGAACCACTTTAAGTGTTTATTTTCCAAACCTTTCTACTATAATGGGAACAGTCAAGATCTGTACAGGAGGCGATATAAGGTTTGCAGTTTTATGATAAGCATATCAGCCAGTGGGATGATGGAATAAACCCCAGTGACAGCTGTGATGATTCTTGAATTCAGACAGACATCAACAGCACGTCCCCCATAGCTTATAGACACTGTTGTAGAATAGGGTCAAGGCTTATGGCAGATGTTGAATGTCTCTGAGCTATGTGAAATTTCTCTCTGTGGATCCATCCCTAACAACCATTACATCAAACAACAGGTACAGCAAAGCTCATTTCCTTTTTTCACATGACATTGGGGATACCCAAGGGGCAAAGCCTTATGCTATTGCTTGCCGAAAAGATGCTGCTCCAAGTGCTGGGATTATGCAGACATGTAGGATTCTTTCACAGTTGGACCTGTTCCACTCATCAGGATATAAAACTGATTTTGTTTTTATACCCCAAACCTGGAGCTCCATTACAACCCTATGGCTTGGAGTGAACATTAACTGAGATAACTGTAATATTTATGGTCAGAAGTAGAAGTTTTAGGGAAAATTCTTATAATTTAAAAAAAAAATCTAGGTCATGATTCTAACCCCAGGAAATACAGCAGAAAGAACCAATTGGTTGGAATCATTTAATTGATGATTATGCAACAGGTTCAATTCAAATTTTGGATTTAGAAATAAAGAAAACCTATGTTAGAACCAATATAGTTCTCTTAACACCCAATCCAAATCTAGAGCATGAATTCTATTTATAACAATCCTTGCCACAGATCATATATTCTTTTCCTTGAAGACCTCTAGTGATAGAAAATTGACTTTTCACTGGGGCAGCCCTTTTCACTTTGACACTTTAGAAAAATTTCCCCTTACATTGAAATAAAATCCTCCTAAGATTTCCAAACATTATTAGTGTGATTCTGTATTCTGGAGTCAAGTAGAACAAATGAAATACTTTCCTTATCAAGCACCTTTGAATATTTAAGAATCATCTCTCCCCGGGACTCCTTTTCCTCCCTATGCCCTCACAACCTTAAACTAATCCTTATATTGTGGACCTCAATTTCAATTTATATTTTAACTTACTAAGCATGACTAAAGTGATGTTCCCTGTGTTTGGTCCCAGCATCACTCCTATGATATTATAAATAGATAGACAGATGATAGATAGATAGATAGATAGATAGATAGATAGATAGATAGATGATAGATAGATATAGATAGATATTTGTATTTATCTCTCCATATATACATATATTCTATATTATAACATCATAGTTATAATATATAAACAATCACTGGTGCAAAAAAACTTGTAAATACTTGCATTTTTGGTACGCTATGCATGATTACCTAGCCAGATAAGTTAAACAACCTTGAGTGGTCCCAAACAACTTTATATTTTTCTACATGTCTTTTGCTCCCTTGGCCTGACAATTTCTATCATCTTTCTAGAGGAGTCCATCTCAGCTGGGTCCCAACATTGTTCTGTCACTAATGACAGTGGAAAAAGATGGGGAATAGCAGCTGCCTGTCATCCATGAAGACACTTTTGTCTATATTTTCTTAGCATCTCTCTATATGCATTTACTTTACAGCATCTATTCAACATTATTTGGTACAAAAATGCTAAACTTTAAGTCAAAAGAGGCAGATTCAAGCCCTAGCTATGTCACTTAGTAGTTAGTTTGATCTGGGGCAGGTCCCTGAAACTTAGTTCCTTCATCTGTCAAATGGAAATACTAATGTTTGCACCATTTAAGTCCTAAACCCCTTGTGAATTTAAAGTGAGGGGAGAGAGAGAGAGAGAGAGAGAAAGAGAGAGAGAGAGAGAGAGGGAGAGAGAGAGAATAGATGCTGTTGAAAGCCAGAAGATGAATTCCAATTAAATCAAGAGCTCATAAAATTTAAATTCATTTATACCCATATATGCCAATGCATAAACTATATATTACATGTCATATAGCATAATATGATAGAAGATAATATAATATGTAATATGAAGTAAAATAAAGAACAATACAAAATAATACAATATGATACAAAGAAGCAGAGATTGGAGAGCCAGGAGCTCTAGGTTCAGGTCTTTCCTTTCACATGTGCTGACTGTGTGACTCTAAGCAAGTCATTTAATCTCTCAGAACTCTAGTCCAGTGGTGTCAAACCCAAATAGAAATCAAGATTACTAAACCACACATAAATTTCCCTAAGAATATGTATTGACTTAGAAATCCACATAGCATTATCTTCATTTTATTGTATTTTCATTTATTTTGTTGAATATTTCCAAATACATTTTGATCTGATTTAGTCCCACTCAGGAGAGTTGTGGGCTGCAGGCTATATGTTCTAAGCAGCCCATTAAGATTAAAGCTTGCAGAGAAATTGTCAATCTGTGCATAAAACATAATTCCTTCATCTCACTGATCTCTGTACCAGTGACAGCAAAAAATCTCATCCCTATCTCCTATCCATATAATATAATAATATATAATATAAAAAATGCAATCCAAACAATACAATAAAATAGTATATAATGTGCATGAAAATGCAAGAGCTATAAGGTTTTAAATGTCAAATAGATTATTATTTTATCTTGGACCAATAAATATTGACCCTTTAAGAACACAAGTATAAATGTGACTGATAATCCCCACCAGTAACCCCAAAGTCACCTCTTATCTCACAGGTCCATGATTAGTGCATTGTAGCTCTTATGACATTTGTCAGAAATCCCTATGTCCCAGTAACCAGAAGAAAACATATCATTAGATAAGACCCATCCACTGCTGACCTCTGCTGAATCAGTCAAACCTTTGAGCTTAAAGTGATTCAGCACTGTCTAAATCAATCCTGTCTGTTATTGTCTGAAGTTGGGCATTATTTTCCTTTTTAAATCCCTTAATTTTTTTCAGATTGCTTTTATTCTTTCTCATTCCCGTCATCATCTAGTAAAATTAAACCTTAGAATAGGAAATGACTTGAGAAGTCACATCTCTCTGATGATGTAATAAGAATGCCAAGAAATATAATTCAGTATTAGGTTATATTAAGAGAGCTATAACAAAACCTATCCTACCTTTTCAGTCTTTCTCACACTTCTCAAGCCTCTACATCTCCAATCCAATGACATGCCTTGATATATGCCTTGAACGTGACCCTCCGTCTTCCACTCACTATCTTTTCACATGGGATTGTCCACTGTATCTGCACTTCCTCTCCTCACCTGTGGCTCCTGGTTTTTCTGGCTTCATTTAAGACTCAGATAAAATTCCACTTTCTGCCTTGCCTCCCCACCCCCCAACCAACTAACTCCCACTACTGGTGCCTTTCCCCAAGATAATCTTCCATTTTGTTGTTTGTCTTAAACATATGTCCATCTATGTATCTATGTTTCTTTATAACTATTTATGCATTTATCTATCTATATCTGTGTCTATTTAGCCATCTTTCTCTCTATCTGTCCATCTCTCATGAGGTTTTTGCCTGTTGTATCCCCCAGCAGAATGTGAGTTCATGGAGAATAGAGACCAGGTTTTTGCCTCCTTTGTATCCTTGTACTTAGCACAATGGTTAACCCATAGTCAGCACTTAATTTTTTTGTCCAGCTAAAAAGTGGAGGAGAAGGAAGGTAAATAACAAATATTTGCATAGATTTTTGAACTTTACAAAGGAAGGTCTTAACCCCCCACTGGTCTCTACCCTGGTCAAGACATGTCTAGATGATTAGCTCAGATCTAGAGATCACATTTTAGGAAGGGTAATCCTAATTTGGGTATCAGTAGAAGGCAGTTAGGAGGCATCTAAAGCTGAATTTGACTTCAGGTCCTCTTGACTTCAGTTCTCAGATCTAACCAGATGCCTCAGGACCCCAATTTCAGATTATATGAGAACTGATGAAGAAACTTTTGTGACTATTCTTTCTTATTGGAAAAGTTCAAGTAGAGTGAAGGGAAAACCCTTTAAAGGAGTCTTTTTGTTCAAAAATGGATTGGGCTCAATAACCTTTAAATTATTTATGTGAATTTTTGTGAATGTGAACATTAGCTGTCTAATTTAAATTCCACAAAATCCCTTCTCTAACATTCCACAGTTCATCCTATCTGTATTTTGCGCTACTGATCCATTTGTTTCATTTGCAGTTTTCTGAAGCTTCAGTCCACACCACCATGTAGTAGGCAAAACAGAAGAAGTCTATCTGGAGAGTCCCACCAAGTTTTCCTGTCTACACTGGAGGTGCATTGAACCAAGAGGTAGGATTCAGCAACCCTGTTAAACAGTGAGACTTTCCCAGGTTCCACTTCATAACATAAACCAGAATCATGTTTATTACTTAAATTAAAACAACTCTGAAACTATTGTGATGTGTCAACCTATCAGATTGGCTAATATGACAAAAAAGGAAAATGTTGGCTGTGGGGGAAAACTGGGAAATCAATAAACTGTTAGTGAACCATTCTGGAGATCAATGCAGAACTATGCTTAAAAGACTATAAAACTATGTATCCCCTGATCCAGCACTACCATTGCTAGGTCTATATTCAAAAGACATTCAAAAGAAATGAACAAAGACTTATTTTTATAAAACTATTTATTTTAGCTAATAATTGGAAATTGAAGGGATGGCTATCATATACAGTAATAGCAATAGTTTGATAAGAATTGTAAATGACAGTTATTCTCAACAACACAATGATCCAAGACAATCCCAAAAGACTAAGAATGAAGCACACTATCTTTTCTCTGGAGGCTACAGAGAAAGAAGTGATATTGCTGAACACAGATTGAAACGTGATATTTTCCATTTAATTTTGTCTTTTTTTTCTTTTATTTTCTTTATATTTTCTCAAATGACTGCTATGGAAATGTTTTATATGATTCCACATATATAATCTCTATCTCATTGTTTACCTTCTTGAGGGGGGAGAGAAGAGGGTATATAATTTGGAACTCAGAGATTTGAATAAGAATGTTAAAAAATTGAAAAAATAATACCTGAGTAATCTTGACTAATTATATGAAAGAAGAAGAGTATTTGGGAGAAAAAGCATCTTGTGTTCTTTCAAAACCTGACCACCCACTTGATGAAACCAACACTAGGTGAGAATATACTTCCCCTTAAAAATATAACAATGCAAATAATTGATCTATATAAAATGCATACTGATAAGCGCTCTGATAATAAACTCTCCAACTTCAACTCATCTTGGCAAAGTGCTTTAAAATTTTCAAAGTCCGTAAAAAGATGTTTTGGGATTTAAGAATGAGATGAAGTAAGGAAGTTAGATGACAGGGGACCTGGAGTCAGGAAGACCTGAGTTCAAATCTAGCCTTATATACTTATTAGCTGTGGGAACACGGCAAATCCCTTGATTTCTCTTTGCCTCAATTTTCTCAACTGTAAAATGGAGATAAATTACAGCACCTGTCTCCAAGAGGTTTTTTGAGGATCAAATGAAATGTATAAAGTAAGTAACATAATGACTAATATACAGTATGAGCTATTAAAATAATAGCTTTTGTTAATTAACTTTTAATTGAAATGGTAAAAACCAACTTTATGCAATGGAGAGAATCTGAATCAGTATATAATAAACTGCACTTGGAGACAAGAAGGCCTGCATTGAAACTCCAAATCTGATAGCCTCCTCATTGTTTGAGCTTGAGGTAGTCATTCGATGTTATGCAATTGAAGCATTCCCTAACACCCTCATACTACCAACATCACTTATTTACATAGTACAGTATCACTTCAAAGGCTTTTGCCTGCTTTAGATCATTTGGATCTCACAACCACCCTGGGAGAGAAGTGCTATTATTACCATCATTTTACAGATGAAGAAACTAAGTCTGAAAGAATCCCAATATATACAAATTGTGTCTGAAACATATTTGTGTTTTCCATGTACTTCTCTGGAATCTGAAGCGACGTACTCAGATGTGTAAAAAAGACAATATGTAAATAGGAGATAAATAATCTCATCTCCTCAAGAAATTCACAGTTATCCCCCCCCCCCCAGGTTTTTCAGCAACTGCTTTAAAGAGAAAGAAAGGCTCTTATGAAATGTGATTTGAATATTCTAATATGCTAGGAGCAGCATGTGCTGTGAATAGAGCCCTGGGCCTCGAATTAGGAAGACCTAAGTTCAAATCTCACTTCACAAAATTACTGTGTGAGCCTGCACAAATCACTTAACTCTATTTGCCTCAGTTTCCTCATATATAAAATAAGCTGGATAAGGAAATGGCAAACCACCGTGTTATCTTTGCCAAGAACACCTCAAATGGGATGATGAAGAGTCAGAAATGACTAAAGAACAAAAACCCCATATGCAAAGGGACCCACAGGATGCAGAAAGATCTCTGAATCCTCTACATTAAAAATAAACAAATCCTGTGTTGGGGAAGATTCAACCTCATGTGCTCCCAAATTCCTGCAGCCTTATCACTTTCGAGATGTACTGTATCATGATTGTCAGCAAGGCAAAAGACGTGGGTGTCCTAGAAGCTGCTAGGGAGTATGTATGCTTTGTAAATACAGAATGTACTTTCCATGATGTATTTCTGTGTTTCATCTTCTGTCAGTATGAGTGTTTGGTTTAGGCTCTAGTAATAAACAGCCTTTCCAAAAACTATTTATTCACACTGACCAGAAACATTTCCCCATAAAATTCTGTGAGCTGGGTTGAAAGAAGTTCTGGGTTTCCTGTCATACCTTTTGATTTCACAGGCAGTAAACCACGATATGATCATTTGCATCAGTATTTCTCTTTGGATTTCACTTTTCATAAACATCTGTCACCCTCAGAGATAGTAATGAATCATTACAATATAACTTGCTCGGCACCTTTATCTAAGTATCTCAAAATATGGTTACTATGATGACTTTCACAAGGCCATTTTAAAAAATGGAAGGATATTTGAGTGATTTCTGAAAGTTCTGAATATGTACCAATAATAACAATTACTGGTATGAATACAACAAAATGTTAATTATCATGAATAAAACAATCGCCCTATTGTTTTACCCTCATTTCCACTGAACTGGAACCAATTATCCTATTTTTCAAAATTACAACTATATAGCTTGTGAATTCAAAAACACAGGACATTCAGGAAACTCCTTATTTATTATTTGTTCTAGTTACGACCTAAATGTATATCACATTAAAGGTTTTCAAAATGCTTTATATTTGTTAACTTGTCTGATCCTCAGGTCATTGCTATGTACTATGATCCCATGCTAATAGGTAAGCAAAATGAGGTGCAGAGAGATCAGGTACTTAACCAGGTTCATGCAGTTTGTAAGTGTCTGAGGTGAGATTTAAATTCAGATATCCCTAATTCCAGACCCAGGGCTCTTATCCATAGTACATGCTGTTCCTAGCTTATTAGAATATTCAAATCATATTTCATCAGAGCCTCTCTTATTCTTCAAAAGAAAGAGACTTTCTGATTCCTATCCAGTACTATTCCATCAAGCATATGGATGTTCAAGGAGCACTAGCACTTGTAGTACGAGGGCTGGATGAACACTTTTCAGGACTGTTTATCCACCTTTCATCTACTTGGCCCTTGACTCTTACCTGTGACTCCAAGGAGGTGTAGCATGAATGGATGCCACACCCTGGTGAGACCACCTCCACAGTATTAAATCAGATTGAAGACTTGAACCCACTGGGTCTTCCAGCCTCCAACACCAGCTCTCTAACCACTATATCTCAAAGCCATTTAGACATGTGGTAGAGAATTAGCTAGTCACTAAGCTAGATCATAATATTGTCCAGTTACCAATGTGAGCTCAAAGACCCAGTTCTTGTTATAAAATCCCATGGCATGCAGATTGGTGACAGAAGCAGATAGAAAATGGTGCACATGGGAAGAGAATAATTAATCTCTACACCTCCTACTTAAACAGGAGTCCAGCTATGTAAAATAAGAAAGAAAATGAAATATTATAAGTCCATCTGTAGATTTTTGTTTTTCACTGAAGTGGGCCAATAAATTTTAGCATTGGTGCCAACACACTTTGTACTTTTCGAAATGTAAGTGGAAACACTGGCAACTTCAGCTTGCATGGGTTTTCAATAAAAGGGAGTAGAGGGCAGTGTGAGTCACTCGTTTTCTTTTTGAAATAAATCTAGAAATTATCTAATTTGAAATTTTAAACCATCAATGTATCCAGAACTCCAGGTAATTACAATTTTGCATTGAGGGTTATTCAGCTGCACCTATTGCTACAGGCTTATGGCTGTGATAGGCAGCAGTAGATACTATTACCTGGTGGCTGGCCATTCTGCATTAATCACACATGGCTTTCTGAAATGTTGAGTTTTTCTTAGCTACATAGAGGACATTTTCAAAAGAGGTAACATATAATACTTCACCCACTTTGTTCTTAATAGGGCTTTCCACTTTTTTAAAAAAATTAAATACCTGAATCAGAACAAAGCCAAGAGAAAGGAAGTCTGAGAGGCAATCTAGGACCAATCTTCAGACAGAAGGATTATGGTACAACTATAATGAAGGCTAACTTTTCATCTCAAATCTGGACAGAAAAAGTAATGGATGGAGCTCTGCTTAAGGGAGAAGGGCATTTTGTTAGGTGTAAGGAAGAACTTCCAATAGCAAGGGTTATTAAAAACTGAGATAGATTAGGAGATAGGAAATTTTGTGAGGTAATGAAACAAGCACAGGAATGAGAGAGAAAACCTAGTTGTAGTCACAATTCAGATGTGATCTCATTAGATGTCCTTGAGAAAACACTTAAAGCTATCCAGGTCTCAGTTCCCTCGTTTTGCAAAACATGGTGATGGGACTAATTGAGAGATAATCTTTATTTCCAACTTTAATGATGTATGACCTTCTAACATCTGTCCAAAAGGTTTATCATTCAGGAAAATGTATTGTTCTATAACAGACAATATAAAGAAAAAATAAAAGAAGGAAGGAGGAAGGAGGGAGGAAAGAAAGGTACAAATGTAAAATAAGAAAAAATGAAATATTATAAGTCCATCTGTAGATTTTTTTTCACTGAAGTAGGCCAAGGAAGGGAGGAAGGAACGAAGGGAGGAAGGAAGGAAGGGGGAAGTAAGGGAAGAAGAAAGAAGAGAAGGAAGGAAGAATGAAAGGAAGGGAGGAAAGAAAGAAAGGAGGAAAGAAGGCCTTTCTAAGTGTCTGCTACCTGCCAGGTATTTTGCTACTTTATAAATATTATTTCATTTGATCCTGACAAGGTAGGTAGGTATTATTATCCCCATTTTATAAATGAGCAAACTGAGGCAGACAGAGGTAAATATGACTTGCCTAGGATCCCACACACTAGCAAGTCTCTGAGGCTGGATTTTAATTCAGACCTTTCTGATTCCAGGTTCAGTGCTCTATTTGCTATTCTATCTAGCACAAGTTAAGAAATATCTCTTAAAGGGGCAGCTAGGTAGAACAGTGAATAGAGCATTGGTCCTGGGGGCAGGAGGACCTGAGTTCAAATTTGACCTCAAATACTTAATAATTACCTAGATGTGTAACCTTGGCCAACATTTAACCTCACAACCTTGCAAGAACCATATAATATATATAAACTACTTAAGGGTTACTTTTTTGTCTTTATATCTCCACTACTTAGTACAATTCCCAATAGTCAATAGAAAATAATTTTTAAATTAACTAAGAATGAAAAAATTGTGGGGACTCTTCCAATACATTTTATCTTTTTTTTTTAATATTTTGGTTGCTCCATGCTTCATTTGTTCATCACTAGTACCAAGATTTGAAGGCAGGTAAAAGCCCTGAGGTTCACTGTACAATTATGTGTTACATGTAAATGGAGATATTTTAGTTACCTTATGTAAAGTCTAGAACTTACAAAGAACTATTAACTTGGGAAATGTCCGCAGACTGAAGTATTATAATTCTGTTATAATTCATAGCAATCAAAATTATTAAGGTCGTGGTAAGGTCCTCTTAGAATAATCACTTGATTAGGGTTACCTCTTTACTGACTCCAATTTCTTGTTAAAAAGGGCATGCTCTGTCATCCTTGATGAGGCATGAACTCACCTTACCCTGAGAAATGCTAGGTCCTTTGACACTCCATTTGAAGGTGACTGATCAAGTTTTGCTCTGTCATACACTTAAGCTTCCCCCTTGGACTTTGACCTTGAAATGATGACTAGAAAACCTTGAGATGGAGGTTGAACAGAAATGCATAACAAACCTTACCTAAGGCAATCTGAGAGAAACTAGTTAAAAACATATAGGCTCCAATTGCCCAGAGGGAAGCCTGTATGTTCACTAGCTACCATATCCTTCAGGAAAAATATGCAGTAGAATTGCACATAAAGTAAGAATTTCGGGACCAATTAAATACTAGAGATAAGGTAGAGAAGTGGACAGCAATATGATGGAAAGAAACCAAAACAGTTTTTTTTTCCATATTACTGATATCAGGTATTATATAGACTACACAGTGGAGGTGAACTCTCAAGCAAGAAATCATGTCTATCCCTTATTTGGGAGGAACTCAATCAAACTTTGGAACTACAAGAATAGAAAAGTATAGAAAACTGAGTCTGAAGTCAGGGAGAATTCTCTTCCTGTCAAATCTGACCTCAAATTGTTATTAACTATGTCATCCTGGAAAGTAACTTAATCCTCTTTGTCTCAGTTTTCTAAACTGTAAAATGAACCTAAAGAAGGAAAAGGCAAAACACACTAGTGCTTTTGAAAAGAAAATCCCAAATGGGGTCACAAAGAATTGGACTGAAAAAATTACTGAGCAACAACAATCCAACCAAATACACATAGGGAAGATTCATCCTGGAGAACACAATTTTGAGGATATCTTCAAGATATAGAGGGGAGGGGAAGATATCAGAAACATTCAAACATTTTTAAAAGAAGTGTCTAAGTATATCTCCCCCATGCTAAACTTATGAAGTAGACTCTTTGGATCTATAGGTTTCCCACCCTACACCAGTCAATTTATTGTCTCCCTGAAGTGGCTACTTGTATTCACGGTGCAGAGCACAATCTTTCTAGTCATGGACAGCTCTTGTTCATGCCCTCTAATAAATCCTTTATATATGGTCCATCCATTGTTGCAAGAGCCTTTTTCTAGATTTCTTGACACTGGGGGTACACCAATTGGTCTAGCTGTTGTCTTTTAATTATTCCTCACTTCCCTTTCTACATAACTAGTACACCTGCTTTTTAAGCTATCTTTCCCCAAAACTATGTACTTAATGATAATAATCCTTTGTACTTTATCATTGGTGATATGTTCAAAACACCATATGGCCCTTGATTAACTTGGTATTATCTCAGTTGTGTGCCATTTCTTTATAGTTGTATCCTCTTTTCTAATTTAGTTTTGATAATGACCTTGTCCTAAAAGTCATTGCTCTGATCATCCAGAGACAGTTGATTTGGGGAATAAGTTCACATTCACATTATTAGAATATAATAAATTCCATTTTGATGTGATAAAATAATTTAAATATTAAAGAAATAGATTGATAAAATAATTTAAATATTAAAGAAATAGATGGTCACAATGTCTATAGCATCTTGACTCTCCTCTTAAGGAAAAAAAATAAAGTGTGATACATGAGTAGGATATTCCTGTGTTGTCGATAAACATTAAACTTCTCTAGTTTCTTATTCCTAAACCATATTTGCTAAATTTGTACATTTTGTTCTATTCTTGCCTTCTTTTATATTAATATCAACAAGTAATAAAGTATATATGGATTTAGTTTGGAGCGTCTGGTTCTCTGGTCCTCATTTAATGTTTTGCCTTCCTTATCTCTGTTACAGATGTTAACACATTATTTTCTTTTTAATCCTTTACATGTTTTTCAAGAAGTGACATGATCCCATGGATCATCTAGTGTTATTTGCAATACATTGATGTATTCATATGATCCCGAGTATAACTGAATTTGTGTGAAGTACCCTATAACTGGGGTTTTGTTCTTAAAAATGAATTCAACTATGGAAATATAAGAACCAAAAACAATGATCTTAAAAATATTTTGGAAATGATCAATTCTCACAATTTGAAAGAAACTATTATAACTCTCAATCCTTAACCATTCTTAATACTTTGAGTACTACAAATTGATGATGCTGAAAAGTGACAGTAATACTAATTCAATCTTATTTAATTGTTGTTATAGTTGTTAGGTTTTAAGTGCCTGGTAGATGAGTCTAGCTGTCTATCCATTATGTTATTCTATTTTTCATATAAATGAATTGTCATTTCAAAAAGACTGAAAGATTTTAAATGTACCTGATTTATATGTTAATTGGAGAGTTATGACATCTAAGGGTAACACCACTTTAAAAGGTAGAATGGAAAATCATTTTTTAGTTTTTTATTCATAAAACTTAAAGAATCTTTGTGAAATATTTCCTCATAATGTAGAGAAGTAAGTGGAAGGTAAAACCAGATTAATGAAAACTTTTCAAAAAACCCGAATGAACAAACTCATTCCAAAGGCACAAAAGGATAAAAATGAAAAAAAAGTGCAACAAACAAGAAAAATGGAAAAATTCTATAAATACTTTTATAATTGACTTTTTTACCAATATAAACAATAGACAGATTCTAAAAGCAGAGTACCAGGTGTGTTCATAGGGGAGATAGAAATGGTATGAGAACCAATACAGGAAATCAACTGTATTAGAACAAATATTCACAGAGAAGATCCTTGTTGAAGGAATCACAATTGGAAGAACTTGAGGGAACAATTTTCAAAGTATCTGAAGGACAATGAGATATCAAAGACATAGAAAAAAATTTAAACTTGTTATACCAACCTCACCAGACCAATATTAATATCAATGAACCTATATGCCTGCTTTCATATACATATATATGTGTGTGTACAACCTATATATCTATGTTCATACACTGTATAATTTTAAAAGAATAATATGTATATGTACATGTATGCCAGGAACATATGTAATAAGCATATTAGTACGAAATGGGCATGCTTTCACAAAAGTAATATTAAACAGTAAATCACATCCTTTCTATCATATTAATGAATGAAAAACAAAGTATTCTGTATACGAAATTCCACTGTACTGTTGTTATTGCTGCTGCTGCTCCTGCTGTTGCTATAATTTATAATATAGGACACTTAATCTTTGACCAACTCCCTAACCCAAAAAGAACAGAACATAATCACAAGGCAGCAATGAGTTATAATACTAACTGTAAAAATATAACTATGCCCTTATCTCTTTAAAATGTTTGAACAATTCTCTGAGTCAGATGGGAAGGTTTTGGTTGATCAGAAAATTAGTCGTGCCATGGGGGCTGTAAATAGTTAAGCTAGTCAGTCAGTCAATAAACATTTAAACCTGATGGTTTTGTGGGAATTTTACCCCTGGAAGATATTGTGAAAGATTTCTCTTTTCTCCTCACCTTTCTCTAGGGCATCTAGAAACTACTTACTCAAAGGGAGATACCCCATTGAGCAATTTAAATGTCCATCAAAGAATCTGAGGCACTGTGAAAAGAGCAAAATCATTCTCTGGAGATAGACAGGAATACAGAAATGTAGTTGTGGGAGGAAACAGCTTTGAAAACACAAACTCTCGCAACAAAGAAGTTAGCTGACTATGGTTTCAATTGAGAGTTGAGGGAGTAACCCATAGGGACTGCTACAATTTTCTAAAGTATTTGATACAATAGAATAAAATATTGCTTTAAATGCTTTTTTCCCAACATTGTATCTGTCAATCATATGTCAAAAATATATAAGATTTCTTGAAAGCTATAAAAATAGAGATAAACTTGATTGATGACCTTTTGATCATAAATAATAAGTAAAACATAAATAGGAAGATGTATGCTTGCCAAAAGAATTTGCCACTATGTGGGAAGAGATTCAGCAGTGTTGAAAGGAAATTCCTTGTGTATGTTGAGATATTCTGTATGTTTTATATCAATACTTATAATTATATCATGTAGAAATATTATGGATGGACAAAAATTGGACCCAGGATTATAATGGAAGGAGGAAAAGAGTGTGATAAATGACATTCAAGAAATAGTCAAGCTACTTTAATGACTTCAAAACCCCCCCAAAAGAAATCCCATATTTTAATGCCAATATCCTCTATTACTTAATATGCAATAAGTAGGTAATTAAAGTAATAATGGAATGTCTCCAAGGGAAAAAAATGTGTGTCGCAAAGAGGGAAATAGAAAGATATATGATGATTGTTGAATAGGCTACAATATATGAAAAAAATAAAATTAAAATTTCAAAAAATATGATCAGGAAATTGTATGATCAAGAACAAAAAATAATTGATCAAGTTCTAGGACTTATAGATACTGGTAAAGAGTCAGATAACTTTACCAATATCCTCACATCATCAGAAGAAAGAGAAAAAGGCCCCGGAGTATGCTGGATGGACTTCCCATAGTGAATTTACAAGTTGATATGTACAGCAGGAAAGGTCAGCATTGCTGAGCTGTATCATTAAAAGAAATATCCGATTTGAAATCAAAGATTCATTCCCTTCTAAAGTTCACCCTGATCTGTAGGGAGAAACTTGAATTCTTAAAGACTATGGGCAATAAAACATGAGTTTCAACAGCTACAAACTTGCCATATTATGACTTAGGGTGTGACTTTTAATCCAATGATGTCTTTTATTCAAGGATGACTCTGGCTTAACTCAGAAAGCTTGATCCTCAAAGAGCTGACCATAAAAAGATTTATTTCTTGCCCAATGCAATTTATGAAATGCATTAATATTGTAGGACTTGATTTGTGCCAGTGAGGGAGGTTCCAAAGTAATTAAATCACAGATATTCTGAAGTCATAAAGTAAACATGCAGCAACTTAGTCTTTTTCCAATATTATCTTTACATAGAAAATAGAGGTGATTGAAATAAAGTTTCTTTGCTTTAGCTATCATAATTCTTCAAATGATTATGGATCTAGACATAGAAATACTCCCACAAGTCATCTAGTCTGCCCCCTCATTTTATCAAAGAAATACTTGAAACCTAGAAAGAGAAAGTAAATTGTTCTAGGTCACAAGCAGTAATCATCAAACATGGAATATGAACCCAGATAATCTGAATCTGGGCCCAATATCCCTTCCTCTGTATTAAATCCTCTAATTAAGTTTTTGAGTTGTTGTTCCTATTTTTCAGTCATTTCAGCCGTCTCTGACTCTTTGTGTTTTTTTTCAAAGATGGAGTGGTTTGCCATTTTCTTCTTCATCTCATTTTATAGATGAGAAAACTTAAACAGAGTTAAGTGACATGCTGAGGGTCACAAGTTAGTAAGTATCTGAGACCACATTTGAACTCAAGAAGATGATTCTTCCAGACACTGGGTCTGGCACTCTATCCACTCTACCACCTAGCTGCTTAACTCTTGGGTGTATAGCCAGCCTAAGAAATAAGTTTGCATTTTGTTTGTAAAGCAGGGAGGGTCTGCCACCTTTGTATTTGGAAGATATTAAAATTCAAGATTTTTAGGGCAAAGAAATTCACATAGTTTACATTGTGGCAAATTATGCCCCTTTTCTATTAAGTATCCAGCCCTCGGAGACCTTTTGCATTCCTTATTTCACTTTCATATATTTATTTCTTAATGAACAAGTTACTGAATTCCATCCTTTGATCTTTCTTCTTCCTTTTCCTCCACAAATAGAAAAAAACTCCTGTGGTGGTCTAATATATTGATAGAGTCCTGTACCTGGGTATGTGCCCCAGCCCTGATCACTTACTCAGGTTACTTTTCTGAGTATCAATTTCTTCATTTATAAAATAAGGGAAGAATATTTCCTACACACACACACACACACACACACACACACAGACATGTTATGAAAGAAATTGTTTTGAAACCGGGAAAATACTATGTATATTTAAACAATTATAATTTTTTCTTTCATCACTTTTGATAATACTTTTCTATTTCTCCAAAAAGAGATCTTCTGGTTCCCATTCCCCACCTTAGGTAGTTGTTTACTGGCTAGTATTCTAAACATGCACTAATTGTTAAAGTGCAAAAGAAGACTACAAATGGACCATATTTATGAAACAGTGAGATTTCAATCTGTCATTTAACTTATAGTTTCACAGTTACAGTAAATTAAATGCAAATATAAATGATTTAGCCTCCATAGATGGATAATTTCACATGCAAAGTAGTTTAAAGGAGGAAAGATCAGGATTCATTCCCATACAAGTTGCAAGAAGATATTTCTCTTGTTTGTGGCAGGCAAAGTAAATTATAGCTATTGCAAGAATATATTCTTCCTGGCCTCTCTTCTGCCCTTCCTATCATTTAATCTATACCTATTAATTTAAAAATAGATCACAGAAATATAGAGTGTTAGAGTTGAAAGGTGCTTTAGGATTCATCTGGTCCCACCTCACTATATTAAGAAATTTATGCTGGCAGAAATTGTAATTTTCTTAAGGTCATCAAAATAAGAAGTAAATAATAATAATAATAATGATGATGACAATTATGATGATGATGATGATGATACCTGACATTTGTATAGTGTTTTAAGGTTTAGAAAACATTTTACAAAACTCATTTTCTAGTGTTTAAACTGATACTGGAACAGTAAGGGTGACACCACATGGACTTTATTGTATATGGTTAGTACATCACACAGCCTAGAAAGACAACCTTTAAATCAGGAAAATATGGATTCCTATGACACATAATAGCTATAAGACCATGGACAAGCCACTTAAGTGAGTCAAACCACTCTCTAAAATTATAAATTACCGAAATGTGTCAGTCTGTATTGGGGTCCCTTCCCATGTGAAATTCTCAGACAAAAATCTCACAAATTCTGTCCATTGTTGAAATCATAGTCAGAATTATGTAATTCGTTATATTTTAGTGATAAGTCATGCTAATAATAGCTGATTTATATAGTAACTTAAGGTTCACAAAGCTGATTACATACCTTATGTAACTGATCCTCATAACAACACTGTGAATGAGGAATTATTACAGGTATCCCTATTTATAGATGAGCAAACTAAGGGTCAAATAGATTAGCTGCCTTGCCCATGGCCATATTAATAATGACACAGTAGAGTTTTATCCTAGATCTTGCTAAGTTCAAATCTAGTATTCTACTTATTACACTATGTTATTCTCATCTAATGAATGCAAAAGTTATGACATGGTGAGGGAAAGGATGTAGGGAGAAGGATTCTTTGTCAGATCATGAATTCAGAATTTTGCTTTGGAAGATGGGATCAATATTTCTAGGAACACATATTTAGACTAAAGTCAGGCTATTAACTTCCCCTAAGTCTGAAAATAAGAGTAAATGACAGAGACACTCTCCTCTACCTCTGAAACAAAGCTATAATTTTCAGTGATCACTGAACACTGTCTTCTTGTTGTCCAAAATTCAGTAATGGGTGACATGTATGTGCTGAGGTTTTATATTTGTAATCCAGTAAAAAAAATCAGAACCTGAAACAGTCTCTCTCTCTCTTTTTAATAGAACTGCTCTACCCATATAAATTTAGAAAGTAATACAGCATGCCTGCCAGGAGGTAGGGGATTTGGAAAATATTTAAAGACAGAGACATTGCCTCCACAATTTATGGGTCACAGATTAGTTCAGAAGAGGCTCTCTATAATGGTAAAAAGAAAAGGTCCCAGAGTCAAGAAGTAACCTGTGGGAGAAAGAAAAAAAAGAAATGAAAACAAAAAGCAGTCCCAAAGATCCGAATTCCTACCTCTTATTTTGCCACAGATTTCTTTAATAAGATGAATGTAACAAGTTGATTAGACTTTACAAGCTTTAAGAAAAGTCAGGACCACTTACGCTGAAAAATAGGCCTCAGAATGTAAATTATTCACAGTTCATTAGACTAAGACAAGCATTTCTCAAACATTTCTCCATGCTTGAGAAAAGCGACATATTGAACTCTATTTTACTGTGAGGCTCAAAATGGCAATTAACAGTCTTAAGCTGCATATAAAACCCAATATGAACTACATTTACAAGAAAATTGTGTGAGAATCAAATTATGTTATCTTTGGTTTGAAGAACTAAGAAATAATTGCCAATAAGTATTCATGTATAGGACCAATTTTTTGAAACAAGTTATTTTAATTACTACTAGTGTCAGGAGTACGTGAGGCTGATTTTATTAGAGTTAATGTGTTTAGGGAAGCTGTCTGAGCTGGAGCAGCTTCCTTGACAAGTCAGGAGGGTTGGACAGCTACCTGCACAATTCAGATACTTGGCACCATGCTGAGACAGGGTTTTACTTTTTGAAAGAAAGTCTGACTTGAAATGACTTCTTAAACTTTGGCTGAAGAAAATTAGATGGGAATGATAAATTGCATCACCCTATTTAAAACACTTCAGCATGTCTGCTGATACTACTAAGAAGTAGATAAATGAATTCAACAGTTGGAACTGTCTTTCTTTAGTTGCATTCGATCATACCAGTGGGTGTCGGATCGGTTAATGAAGAGTCGATCTGTTGTTTCTAGCTGTCACTTCCCCTATTACACCATGTCCAGCAAACAGAGACATCTATTCTGTTTTCCCATTTGTCCCTTCTCGCTCCCTGCACCCAACAAATACCTCCAACCATAAAGCTCTCACTGATTCACTCATAAAAAAGTCTGTATCTGAACAGAAAAGAATGAGATAAACCTAGATCACCACCGACAGAGAGAGAGGAAGGAAGGAAGGAAGGAAGGAAGGAAGGAAGGAAGGAAGGAAGGAAGGAAGGAAGGAAGGAAGGAAGGAAGGAAGGAAGGAAGGAAGGAAGGAAGAAAGAAGAAAGAAAGAAAGAAAGAAAGAAAGAAAGAAAGAAAGAAAGAAAGAAAGAAAGAAAGAAAGAAAGAAAGGAAAGAAAGGAAGAAAGAAAGAAAGAAAGAAAGAAGGAAAGAAGGAAAGAAAGAAAGAAAGAAAGAAGAAAGAAAGAAGAAGAAAGAAAGAAAGAAAGAAAGAAAGAAGGAAAGAAGGAAAGAAAGAAAGAATGAGAACTGTCTAGTGTGCCAGTGTGCCATATTCTGAAACTATAAACTCAGGGGAAAAACCCATTTATCTGAGTGTGAGAGGGCACACACATACACACACACACACACACACACACACACACACATAAAGAGTATACAAGAAGCAAAGCATATCTTAGTTTGACATATGTAATCTTCTTTTCACTCCCTCTAAAAGTTAAGGGCTATCTTTCTCAGATTTTTCCCACATCAGCCTCTTGTAAATTCCCTCTGAGTACCTAAAGACTCAACAAACATAAATCCAGATTAACTTATTTACATATAACTGTGAATATATACAGCATCCAACTTGGCTAGAAAAGAATACAATCCAATTTGTATATTATTATTATTATGTGATATAAATTAGCAGTTTGTGAGTTTTCCATTGACTATTAATCTGCAGTTATTCTACAAAGAAAGAGCTTTTGACTGTTGAAGGAAAAAAATCAAAGGTCCTAAAATAGTAGAAGTGAGCTGCAGTTATAAAAATAAATCTCTAGAAAGAAGAGAAGAGAAAAGAGAGGAATGTTCTAATCTCACCTTCATCATAATCTTATTAGCATTTCTCAGTGAGTAGTTCAAGTATCAGTCTATACTCTTATGAATCTGTCTCATAAATATGTCAAGTGCAAAGTATAGTTATTTTAATAGTCTGTGTTGGTGGGCCATCATGGATTTAATTAAGAGACAACTAGTGTATGAAATATGACACAAAAGCACAGGACTTAATGGAGAAATGTTTTACTGCAGATTTAAATCAGGGCCACAGACTTAATGATGATCTGGTCTCAGAAATCCTACTTAAATTTAATTAATGCAGGCTAGTGCAGACCTGTTCATATAAGAGTAAAAACATGGACATAAAAACATTAATGATTTAAGATTTTCAAAGTACATTGCCTTATTTATAAGGCTGTGTGAGCTTGGGGTTATTAATAGCTTATTGTTGTGAAATTTATTATATGAGATATTTAGAATGTAAGCTGCATAAAAGTCTTTTAAAAACACTATTTCCAATCTGCTTACTTCATGGATGCTTATGAAGCCCCATGATTTCTACCTTTTGGCACAAATAGCTCTAGGCACAGAATGTTAGGTTAGCCGTGGGGAAATGCTTAATTTTATACTCTTCTTTTAAAGAAACATCTTAGGTAGTGCATTTGTGTCTTATTTTATAGGTCTAGGATCTGGACATAGTCCAGTAGTCATGACTTAGTTTCTGTATGATTCACATTTAGGTTAAACTCTATTTTATTTATAGAATGATAATTGGCATTAATATAGCTAGTGAACAAGCATTTATTAAGTGCCTACTTTGAGCCAAACAATATACTAGAGCTTAAAAATGTGCAAACATTTTATGAATAGTAGCTAATTTGAGCTTCACTGTTCTGTGAGTTAGAGATAGGGACTTGTGATGTTATCAACACTAAGGTACTCCCAGGAAAGGAAAATCTCTTGCAAAGCAGAATAGTGCCTTCTTTTTAAATTGTCATCCAAAAGAGTAGCTTACAGCACTTGGGGATGATAACATGCTCATGATCATATAATCAGGTCATATGAAAATGAGACTTGAAGTCTGATACTTCTGGATCAGAGTCGTCATTTCTTTCTCACTGTACCTCTCAAAATAGGGACTGCAGGGTGTTTATGTTTGTGTGTGTGTGTGTGTGTGTGTGTGTGTGTGTGTGTGTGTGACCAGAGCTTCTATGTTGGGGATGGGGGATGAAAGTTGCTGGACATGTAATTTAAATGACATGATGCAGCTGCTAATGTGGACATTTTCTCCACTAATACACCTCAGTAATTCATATTTTCAACCACTGAGATGTGAAGTGATATAACCTGGGTGATATAGACAGTATGTGTTAGAACTTGAATTCACGTCTTCCTAATTCCAACTCCATCTATAATATAATAATATAATATAATATCCATAATATTTCTGTGCTGAAATAATAGCAAGAAAAAAATATTTTTCCTTCATGATACTTGGTAAATATGTGATCTGCTCTCTAAATTTCCTTAAATGTAATATGATCAAAATAATAACTTCACTATGTACCTTTCAGGGTTGTTTTGAGGTTCAATGAGATCAGGCAAGTAAAACACTTTGCAAAAGTAAAGTTCTGAGTAAAAATATATATGGCTGTCACTCTGCCTAGAGTTGTTAGTATGGTTTTAGGCACTTTGGCACTAAGACTTTGGGGACATATAATGGTTTATATTTTTAAAATCACTTTTTTTGGAGGGGTTAGATCCATGATTTTTTTGATTTCTGTTAAGAACAATTTAGTGTATTTTAGAGTTGAAAGGGTCATTCATAATCATCTAATCCAGCCCAGAAAGAAAGGTGAAATTTCTATGATGCCATACCCAACAAACAGTGATTCAGCATCCATTTGAAGACTTCCATAGATAGTAAACCCACTACCTCCTTTGGTAGGTTTTCCTGCTTTTACAATAATTCCAAGTGTTAGACAATTCTTTCCTGATTCTGCCACCCAGTTTATTAATTATCCTTCTAAATTTTGTTTCATTTGGAAATTTGATGAAGATGTTATCCGTGACTTAATTGCGGTCATTGATTAGAAGGTTCAGACAACATTGGGTTAAGCCCAACGTCTTAGGATATACCGTTAGAGACCTCCTGGTATATTAAAACTGAAACATTATCAGTTACTTTTGGAGTACAGTTATTGAACTAATTCTACATCGATCTAATTATATTATAATCTAGTGCATGATTTTCTTTCTTCTTT
>NC_133662.1:198695264-198745264 GCF_037893015.1 Macrotis lagotis
TCTCAGACAAAAATCTCACAAATTCTGTCCATTGTTGAAATCATAGTCAGAATTATGTAATTCGTTATATTTTAGTGATAAGTCATGCTAATAATAGCTGATTTATATAGTAACTTAAGGTTCACAAAGCTGATTACATACCTTATGTAACTGATCCTCATAACAACACTGTGAATGAGGAATTATTACAGGTATCCCTATTTATAGATGAGCAAACTAAGGGTCAAATAGATTAGCTGCCTTGCCCATGGCCATATTAATAATGACACAGTAGAGTTTTATCCTAGATCTTGCTAAGTTCAAATCTAGTATTCTACTTATTACACTATGTTATTCTCATCTAATGAATGCAAAAGTTATGACATGGTGAGGGAAAGGATGTAGGGAGAAGGATTCTTTGTCAGATCATGAATTCAGAATTTTGCTTTGGAAGATGGGATCAATATTTCTAGGAACACATATTTAGACTAAAGTCAGGCTATTAACTTCCCCTAAGTCTGAAAATAAGAGTAAATGGACAGAGACACTCTCCTCTACCTCTGAAACAAAGCTATAATTTTCAGTGATCACTGAACACTGTCTTCTTGTTGTCCAAAATTCAGTAATGGGTGACATGTATGTGCTGAGGTTTTTATATTTGTAATCCAGTAAAAAAAAATCAGAACCTGAAACAGTCTCTCTCTCTCTTTTTAATAGAACTGCTCTACCTATATAAATTTAGAAAGTAATACAGCATGCCTGCCAGGAGGTAGGGGATTTGGAAAATATTTAAAGACAGAGACATTGCCTCCACAATTTATGGGGTCACAGATTAGTTCAGAAGAGGCTCTCTATAATGGTAAAAAGAAAAGGTCCCAGAGTCAAGAAGTAACCTGTGGGAGAAAGAAAAAAAAGAAATGAAAACAAAAAGCAGTCCCAAAGATCCGAATTCCTACCTCTTATTTTGCCACAGATTTCTTTAATAAGATGAATGTAACAAGTTGATTAGACTTTACAAGCTTTAAGAAAAAGTCAGGACCACTTACGCTGAAAAAATAGGCCTCAGAATGTAAATTATTCACAGTTCATTAGACTAAGACAAGCATTTCTCAAACATTTCTCCATGCTTGAGAAAAGCGACATATTGAACTCTATTTTACTGTGAGGCTCAAAATGGCAATTAACAGTCTTAAGCTGCATATAAAACCCAATATGAACTACATTTACAAGAAAATTGTGTGAGAATCAAATTATGTTATCTTTGGTTTGAAGAACTAAGAAATAATTGCCAATAAGTATTCATGTATAGGACCAATTTTTTGAAACAAGTTATTTTAATTACTACTAGTGTCAGGAGTACGTGAGGCTGATTTTATTAGAGTTAATGTGTTTAGGGGAAGCTGTCTGAGCTGGAGCAGCTTCCTTGACAAGTCAGGAGGGTTGGACAGCTACCTGCACAATTCAGATACTTGGCACCATGCTGAGACAGGGTTTTACTTTTTGAAAGAAAGTCTGACTTGAAATGACTTCTTAAACTTTGGCTGAAGAAAATTAGATGGGAATGATAAATTGCATCACCCTATTTAAAACACTTCAGCATGTCTGCTGATACTACTAAGAAGTAGATAAATGAATTCAACAGTTGGAACTGTCTTTCTTTAGTTGCATTCGATCATACCAGTGGGTGTCGGATCGGTTAATGAAGAGTCGATCTGTTGTTTCTAGCTGTCACTTCCCCTATTACACCCATGTCCAGCAAACAGAGACCATCTATTCTGTTTTCCCATTTGTCCCTTCTCGCTCCCTGCACCCAACAAAATACCTCCAACCATAAAGCTCTCACTGATTCACTCATAAAAAAGTCTGTATCTGAACAGAAAAGAATGAGATAAACCTAGATCACCACCGACAGAGAGAGAGGAAGGAAGGAAGGAAGGAAGGAAGGAAGGAAGGAAGGAAGGAAGGAAGGAAGGAAGGAAGGAAGGAAGAAAGAAAGGAAGAAAGAAAGAAAGAAAGAAAGAAAGAAAGAAAGAAAGAAAGAAAAGAAAGAGAAAGAAAGAAAGAAAGAAAGAAAGAAAGAAAGAAAGAAAGAAAGGAAGAAAGAAAGAAAGAAAGAAAGAAAGAAAGAAAGGAAAGAAAGAAAGGAAAGAAAGGAAGAAAGGAAGAAAGGAAGAAAGAAAGAAAGAAAGAAAGAAAGAAAGAAAGAAAGAAAGAAAGAAAGAAAGAAGGAAAGAAGGAAAGAAAGAAAGAAAGAAAGAAAGAAAGAAAGAAAGAAAGAAAGAAAGAAAGAAGGAAAGAAGGAAAGAAAAGAAAGAATGAGAACTGTCCAGTGTGCCAGTGTGCCATATTCTGAAACTATAAACTCAGGGGAAAAAACCCATTTATCTGAGTGTGAGAGGGCACACACACACACACACACACACACACACACACACACACACACATAAAGAGTATACAAGAAGCAAAGCATATCTTAGTTTGACATATGTAATCTTCTTTTCACTCCCTCTAAAAGTTAAGGGCTATCTTTCTCAGATTTTTCCCACATCAGCCTCTTGTAAATTCCCTCTGAGTACCTAAAGACTCAACAAACATAAATCCAGATTAACTTATTTTACATATAACTGTGAATATATACAGCATCCAACTTGGCTAGAAAAGAATACAATCCAATTTGTATATTATTATTATTATGTGATATAAATTAGCAGTTTTGTGAGTTTTCCATTGACTATTAATCTGCAGTTATTCTACAAAGAAAGAGCTTTTGACTGTTGAAGGAAAAAAATCAAAGGTCCTAAAATAGTAGAAGTGAGCTGCAGTTATAAAAATAAATCTCTAGAAAGAAGAGAAGAGAAAAGAGAGGAATGTTCTAATCTCACCTTCATCATAATCTTATTAGCATTTCTCAGTGAGTAGTTCAAGTATCAGTCTATACTCTTATGAATCTGTCTCATAAATATGTCAAGTGCAAAGTATAGTTATTTTAATAGTCCTGTGTTTGGTGGGCCATCATGGATTTAATTAAGAGACAACTAGTGTATGAAATATGACACAAAAGCACAGGACTTAATGGAGAAATGTTTTACTGCAGATTTAAATCAGGGCCACAGACTTAATGATGATCTGGTCCTCAGAAATCCTACTTAAATTTAATTAATGCAGGCTAGTGCAGACCTGTTCATATAAGAGTAAAAACATGGGACATAAAAACATTAATGATTTAAGATTTTCAAAGTACATTGCCTTATTTATAAGGCTGTGTGAGCTTGGGGTTATTAATAGCTTATTGTTGTGAAATTTTATTATATGAGATATTTAGAATGTAAGCTGCATAAAAGTCTTTTAAAAACACTATTTCCAATCTGCTTACTTCATGGATGCTTATGAAGCCCCATGATTTCTACCTTTTGGCACAAATAGCTCTAGGCACAGAATGTTAGGTTAGCCGTGGGGAAATGCTTAATTTTATACTCTTCTTTTAAAGAAACATCTTAGGTAGTGCATTTGTGTCTTATTTTATAGGTCTAGGATCTGGACATAGTCCAGTAGTCATGACTTAGTTTCTGTATGATTCACATTTAGGTTAAACTCTATTTTATTTATAGAATGATAATTGGCATTAATATAGCTAGTGAACAAGCATTTATTAAGTGCCTACTTTGAGCCAAACAATATACTAGAGCTTAAAAAATGTGCAAACATTTTATGAATAGTAGCTAATTTGAGCTTCACTGTTCTGTGAGTTAGAGATAGGGACTTGTGATGTTATCAACACTAAGGTACTCCCAGGAAAGGAAAATCTCTTGCAAAGCAGAATAGTGCCTTCTTTTTAAATTGTCATCCAAAAGAGTAGCTTACAGCACTTGGGGATGATAACATGCTCATGATCATATAATCAGGTCATATGAAAATGAGACTTGAAGTCTGATACTTCTGGATCAGAGTCGTCATTTCTTTCTCACTGTACCTCTCAAAATAGGGACTGCAGGGTGTTTGTGTGTGTGTGTGTGTGTGTGTGTGTGTGACCAGAGCTTCTATGTTGGGGATGGGGGATGAAAGTTGCTGGACATGTAATTTAAATGACATGATGCAGCTGCTAATGTGGACATTTTCTCCACTAATACACCTCAGTAATTCATATTTTCAACCACTGAGATGTGAAGTGATATAACCTGGGTGATATAGACAGTATGTGTTAGAACTTGAATTCACGTCTTCCTAATTCCAACTCCATCTATAATATAATAATATAATATAATATCCATAATATTTCTGTGCTGAAATAATAGCAAGAAAAAAATATTTTTCCTTCATGATACTTGGTAAATATGTGATCTGCTCTCTAAATTTCCTTAAATGTAATATGATCAAAATAATAACTTCACTATGTACCTTTCAGGGTTGTTTTGAGGTTCAATGAGATCAGGCAAGTAAAACACTTTGCAAAAGTAAAGTTCTGAGTAAAAATATATATGGCTGTCACTCTGCCTAGAGTTGTTAGTATGGTTTTAGGCACTTTGGCACTAAGACTTTGGGGACATATAATGGTTTATATTTTTAAAATCACTTTTTTTAGAGGGGTTAGATCCATGATTTTTTTGATTTCTGTTAAGAACAATTTAGTGTATTTTAGAGTTGAAAGGGTCATTCATAATCATCTAATCCAGCCCAGAAAGAAAGGTGAAATTTCTATGATGCCATACCCAACAAACAGTGATTCAGCATCCATTTGAAGACTTCTATAGATAGTAAACCCACTACCTCTTTTGGTAGGTTTTCCTGCTTTTACAATGATTCCAAGTGTTAGACAATTCTTTCCTGATTCTGCCACCCAGTTTATTAATTATCCGTCTAAATTTTGTTTCATTTGGAAATTTGATGAAGATGTTATCCGTGACTTAATTGCGGTCATTGATTAGAAGGTTCAGACAACATTGGGTTAAGCCCAACGTCTTAGGATATACCGTTAGAGACCTCCTGGTATATTAAAACTGAAACATTATCAGTTACTTTTGGAGTACAGTTATTGAACTAATTCTACATCGATCTAATTATATTATAATCTAGTGCATGATTTTCTTTCTTCTTCATATGAATAATAAGAGAAACTTATAACCACAGCTGTATAAAAATTTCAGTAAACCATTATTGTTGTTAAAAGTATTATAAATGGGTGGCTAGGTGTGGTACAGTGAATAGAGCACTGGCCTTGGAGTCAGGAGTACCTGGGTTCAAATCCGACCTCAGACACTTAATAATTACCTAGCTGTGTGGCCTTGGGCAAGTCACTTAACCCCATTGCCTTGAAAAATCTAAAAAAAAATGTAGTTTAAGGTGGAAAGAGGATAAATGATGTGAAAGGGGTCATATAATTACACTATATCAAAAGTAGAATTTGAACCCAGGTTTCTTCTGATTCCAAAGTTGACCTCTCTATCAACTAAGCTCCCATGCATCATATTTTAAAACCTGTGGTACTTAACAAAGATATGTTGAATTGAATTGAATGGAAACAACCCTGTGCCATAGGAAGGACTGATTATAGCATCTCTATATTTTAATGAATAGAAAACAATGCTATCAAAGTTTAAGCAACTTGTTCAAAGTTCCATGGGTAGTGAGTTGGAAGGTAGAAGTTGGTAAAGTCTGATAACTGATAATTGGCATTAATATAGCTAGTGAACAAGTATTTATTAAGTGCCTACTTTGAGGTGGAATTAGAACCCAGGCATGCCAGTTCTTACTCACTTAGTTACATTTCATTACAGCATTAACAAAAGCACTGAATATTTTTCAATCATTACTTATTCAGGTTGCATAATTTGAGCACTTATTTTTTGGATCATCTTGACATGATTACAGTAAGTGTCTACTCTTACCAAGTTTTTAATTCTATTTAAAATTTACAAGCTCAATGTCATTTTTTTCCTTTAAGATTTCCAGCACCTTATGACTTATTTAGACCTGTAATCCCATTTACTTTCAGAGAGCTAGCCTCATAACATTTTGCCATATTAATTTTGGATTTATCAGACAGTAATCATTAAGATCACTGTTCATAATTCTGGAAGTTTGTATTATTTTCTCTTTTATTTTTAGCCTTCTCTCATTGCCCACAGTCATAAAGATATTTTAGAAATTATTTTAAAGGATTTAGTAAGCCTGCTAGTCAGTTTTCTGAATTCCCAAGAATATATTTCTTCCAACCTTGCTGATTTATGAGTGTATTGTATTCCCTCATCTCTTTAGTCAATGACCCTTTGTGCAAAATCTTCAGGACTCCCCTGTTACCATGTTTCATTAAATTTATCTCCCTTTCTCTCTCATTTTCTTTCCTTAAATCTATCTCTTTCTCAGTTACTCTTTCCCTTTCTTTGACCCTCCCTTTCTCTTCTTTCCATTTTTCGTTTTAAAAAAAAATTATGAAATAGGTGATTGATTCAGTCATTTTAGAATTGACATCAGTTTTATACTCCTCCTCACTCATCCATAGCCTATATTCTTTGTACCTCTAATCTTTTCTTTTCCCTTCATATATTTACAAATATTCTTATTCTCTTTCATTTGTTTTGCTAACATTAGTTCATTCTGCAATTTGATTACTCATTCTCTTGGCAAATTTTAGGGAGTCTAGTTCCATCTTTTTTCCTTTCCCAGTTCTGAATTTGGGGAGGGAGAAGAGAGGAAGAGAGACTTTCTTCATGAAGCCAATTTCAAAGGTTTGTGATTTCTATCTTTCTTCAGTGGAACCCCTTCAGAAATTTTTTATACAATTAGCACATATAGATATTCTGCTTTTTGTTTTTAAAAAAAATGGTCCTGGGAGTGGCTAGGTGGCTAAGTGGATAGAGCACCGGCCCTGGAGTCAGGAGTACCTGAGTTCAAATCCGACCTCAGACACTTAATAATTACCTAGCTGTGTGGCCTTGGGCAAGCCACTTAACCCCATTGCCTTGCAAAAACTAAAGAAAAAATGGTCCCCGTTTGAAGTGAATATATAAATAATGTCCATTTCAAGGACTTTGGTTCATTTGTGTGATCCTGAGCACTTCTCTACTCCAAATGTCATCAAATAATTCTCATCACTGATTTGAGCAACTTTCAGATATTTTTATTAGAGTAACCTTTAAAGGGGGTTGGTTGTTCTAAAAAAGCAGTCAAACAAATTATTGATAAGTATTATTAACCTTTTATTATTTAAAAGAGTACTGATTTTTAAAGGGGTTGGCTGTTCTAAAGAGGCAGTCAAACAAAGTATTGATAGGTATTATTAACCTTTCATTATTTAAAACAGTACCGATTTTTAGGAGAACTGTAATATTTGGGAAGCTAGCTATTAGCAGCCCTTAGCTCCTTTGATATCAATCTGAAATATATCAAGATATCAATCTGTCCAGTAGGTGGGAGGTAGCATGCTTACATAGTAAAATGTTCAACTGGGAGTTAGAAGGTATAGTTTTGGTTTTGATTTCTAAAGTTTATTGCCTATATAATTGTGGGAAATTCATATTACTTCCATGAGCCTCATTTTATATAAAATAGGGAAAATAATATTCAAATGTTATGAATGATTATTAGGAATAAATGAACTGAGATGCATATAAAGTACTGTATAGACTCAAAGAACTATATAAAAGTCAGTTAGTGATATCCACAGTAATTCCACAAATAAATCCACAAGTAAAGAGTATAAATAACTATATAATCAAAATTATTAATAGAGTCATCCTAAGTAAGTTTGGAGATTTTAAAAAAATATTTAAAATGCCAATTCCTAATTGATAGTCAAAGGCAATAGACAAATTTCAGAGGAAGAAAGCAAAACTTTCAATAAGCATATGAAAAATTTAACTGATATTTAGAGAAATGCAAATTAACATTGAGGTACTACCTCATACCTATCAAATTGGTTTAAATGACAAAAAGAGAAAATTGACAAATACTAGAGTGGATGTGGGAAAACAGGTACACTGATTTACTACTGATGAAGCTGTGAATTAGTCCAGCCAATCTGAAAAGTAATTTGGAACGTCATCCAAAAGTCTATTAAACTGCCCATATCCTCTGGACCAGCAATATTAGGACTATACCTCAAAGATCTCAAAGAAAGAAGAAAATGGTTCATTTGTTCAAATATATTAGTAGCAGGTTTTTTATGGTGGCAAATTGAAAACTGAAGGGATGCTCATTAATTGTGAAATTTTTGAATGACCTTTGGTATGTGAATGTGATAGATTACTGTTGTGCTATAAGAAATGTTGAAGGTTATGGTTTCAGAAAAATCTGGGAAGACTTCATGGATTTAAACAAAGAAAACCAGCACAATTTACACAGTAACAGCAAAATTGTAAACATAATCAACTGTGAAAGACAGTAACTCTGATCAACTTTTGTTTTTAGATTTTTCAAGGCAATGGGATTAAGTGGCTTGCCCAAGGCCACACAGCTAGGTAATTACTAAGTGTCTGAGGTCGGATTTGAACCCAGATACTCCTGACTCCAAGGCCAGTGCTCTATCCACTGCACCACCTAGTCGCCCCGTGATCAACTTTTCTAAGAGATTCATGATGAGACATGCTATCCACCTGCAGACAGAGAATTGTTGGACTTAGAATGCAAACTAAAGAATATTTTTCTTGCTTTTGGGAGGAACTTAGCAAATATAGAATTTTGTCTGTAGGACCATACTTGTAAAAGATTTAGAATTTCTTCTCATAGAGTAGAGAAAGGAGTAGAAATGAAGTGTAGAATTTGAAATGAAAAAAAATGACAAAAGCCTGTGTGCTTTTTTAAGCCTCTGGGTTTTTTAAAATGTATTAATTCTTTTTTCTAAAGCAGATACCCAACAAATTTGGTATATCAAAAGTAGAACTTGAACCCAGGTTTCTTCTGATTCCAAAGTTGACCTCTCTATCAACTATTCTACAATGCAGCATATTTTAAAACTTGTGGTGCTTAACAAAGTAATGTTGAATTGACTTGAATGAAAACAACCCTGTATCATAGGAAGGACTGATTATAGCATCTCCATGTTTTAATGAATAGAAAACAATACTATCGAAGTTTAAGCAACTTGTTCAAAGTTTCATGGTTAGTAAGTGGTGGAAGGTGGAACTGGGCAGTCTGTTGAAGATTATATATCTTTTTTTTCCCAAATAATGCTTTCAATAAAATGCAGGGAATTACAAAAGGAACCAATTGTATTAGCTCCATAAACAACCATACATCTTTATATTTCAATTTATCCATATTTATAACTGTCCATATATATCCATATCTATAATCTGTCTATATACACATATATACCTGTAGATTTGCATTTCAATCTCTCCATGTACTCTAGGTAAAGAACCCCTTTTCTAAGAGTCACTTGAATTCCCAAATATTGAAATTTTCTTGGAACACAAAAATGTATAAAAGGGCAATGTTTAGAGTTTTAGAATCTTTGTTTTAAAGATCAGATACAATCACATCAAATCTTTTCAAAAAATAGCCATGATTTACCAAAAAGAAAATTATTGCCAGTCATCTTGATTTTTGTCTTTTCACTAAATTTCAATGATGGGAGAAGAGAATGTGGTTGATGGCTTTATGCATGTCTGTCCCACTCATATGCAATTCAAATACACATCAAGGATCAACACCAATAACTAAAAAAAAAAAAGGAAAATCCTGCATGGAGAGTATGCTTATATTAGAGCATCCATTCAATAATTCAACAGATATTTAATATGTACTTATGAGACACTTACTGTGTGATCCAAAAGTGAAACAGGGTTTACTCTCAAGAAACTTACAGGCTATTGAGGGGAGGAAAAATAAGCAGGCACATAAATTAGAAAATAAAATATAAATTAAAATAGAAAATAAAATAAATTAGAAAATAAAAAATAGAGAGGAACTTCCTGGCATTTTGCATGTTTTAGACAAAGGCATTTAAAGCTTAAAGAAATCCCTCATTATTATAGAAGGGGACTTTGAAATCAGAAAGGATAAATAACCTCCTAAAATATAGAATTAGTCATTGACAGAACTTTGACTAGAACCTGGGTCTCCTATCTCATAGTCAAATGCTTTTTTTTTAGCAGTTTCAATACATTTCAATGATTTCAAATCTTGTTATTTTATTTTACTTGTGTTATTTAAGCTAAAAGCAAAGTCATGGAGAGACAGAATAGTATAGTGGCTAGGGCCAGGAAGAATTTGATTCAGGTTGCTATATTCAGATACATATCAGCTGTGTGATGGCAGTCAAGTCACCTAAGAACCCTGGCAACTCTGTAAGATTTATCCGATTTATTGGCATACAGTTTGTCTCTGAATTATCACTTTAATTTCCTCCTCATTGGTGGTTAGTTCACGCATTTTTGTTTTTGATACTGGTAATTTGGTTATCTTTTTTTTTTTAGGTTTTTTCATTTTTGTTTTTGTTTTTTGCAAGGCAAAAGGGGTTAAGTGGCTTGCCCAAGGCCACACAGCTAGGTAATTATTAAATGTCTGAGACTGGATTTGAACCCAGGTACTCCTGACTCCAAGGCTGGTGCTTTATCCACTATGCCACCTAGCTGCCCTGGTTATCTTCTTTTTAAAAAAAAATCAGATTAAGCAAAGGTTTATATATTTTATCCACTTTTTCATAAAACTGACTTTGGGTTTTATTAATGAGATCAATGATTTCCTTAATTTCAATAATAAAATTGATAAAGCAAAATAAATAAAATAAAATCTCTTCCTTGATTTTCTGAATTTCTTATTTGACATTTAATTGGGGACATTTAATATGTTCTTTTTCTAGTTTGCATACCCAATTCATTGATTTCCTCTTTCTCCATTCTGAAAATTCCATAAAATGATGAAATCATATTGTCATAGATTTATATCTAGCAAGGACATGAAACTGGCCCCTTGCTAACCTTTCCAGTCAACTAACACCTTACTTATCCCAACAATAGGACATAGGGTCTAATCTCTTCAATTTGGAAGCGAGAAAACTCAAGAACATAGATGTAAAATGACTTGTTAAGGGTTAAGTAGTAAGAGGTGAAGATGATATTTGAATGTGAGGTCATTGATCCCCAAACCCAGTAGTCTTCCTTATACAGTACCACCTGCCCTGCTGCCACTAATAAGAAGTAGTGTAGTGATCTAAAGACAAGTCCTAAAAATTGAGGTTTTGAAATTAATAGTAGCTCAGAAATGAATTTGGAGCCAAGACTTTGGTTTTATTTTATGTTGCATGCATTAATGTGGAAAGAGTATGATGGGAAGTTGAAGAATATAGTCATGAAGATGTGTGGACTCAAGCTCCATATTTTATAAATATTGATTATGCGATACTGGATAAGTTTATTGATTATGTGATACTGGGTCTCAAACAAGTTTCTAAGATCCTAAATTGCAGAATCATTACCACTCTCATTGGGCAGAGTCAAGTCAAGAAATATTTATTAATTTCCTACTTTGGAAGGGTTTTCAAAGTCCTTTATAACTTGGCCCCTTTCTATGTTTCCAATCAATTTACTCCTTACTCACCCCAACAATAGACTTTTCAGTCCTGTGACTTTGGCCTCCTTGCTGTCAAAAACACCCTCGATTCTGACATGACATTTTCATTGAGTCTTCCCCATGGCAAGAATTCTTTCTCTCCTCATCTTTATAACTTGAAGATGGCCCTCTTCCCTCTCTTTATGTCTCAGCTAAGACCCTGTCTCCTACATAAAGCTATTCCCAGTCTCACTTAAACTTCATGCTTTCCCTCTAATATTATCTCTAGTTCATCCTGTATAAATCTTGTTTGTGCATAATAATATGCATCTGTCTCCTCCATTAGACCATGAGCTCCCTAACAGCAGATTTGAGTTGGTTTTGTGTTTTCCCCCCCTTGAAAAGGGGGGATATCTGTAGTTCTTAGCCTAGTGTCTGACTTGTAATAGGGATTAGGAAAAATTATTGGTTGACCATCTACATCCAGAGAAAGAACTATAGAGTCTGAATGCAGACCACAGCAGGCTATTTTCAATTTTTAAAATTTGTTTTTTTTTATGTTTTTTCTTTTTGTTATAATTCTTTTCTCACAACATGATTAATATGGACACATGTTAAACATAGTTATTTATGTATAATTTATAATAGATTACTCTCTAAGGGAGGAGAAAAAGAAAGGAGGGACAGAGAAAATTGTAGGACTCATAATCTAACAAAAAGATGATGCTGAGGGGCAGCTAGGTGGTGCAGTGAACAGGAGTACTGGAGTTCAAATCCAGCCTTGCTGTGTGACCTTGGGCAAGTCACTTAACCCCATTGCCTTAAGAAAGAAAAAAGAAAAATTTTAAAAAATGATGCTGGAAACTATCTTTACATGTAGTTGGAAAAATAAATGATGAATAATTTTTAAAAGGTTAATGATTAAAAAGGGGGTAATTTTTATTTTAGGGATATAGTGGTTAGGGCTAGGAAGACCTTGTTTCAAATTCCTATGTAGACTTGTATTTTAGGAAGTTCGATTTGATAGTGGAGTGGAGAATGGATTGGAATGAGAAAAGACTTGAGATGAGTAGATTAACCAGTAAATTATTATAATAGTAGAACTATAAGATAATAAAGGACTGTACTACAGTGGTGACAGTGTCACAAGAGAGAAGGAACATATATATATGAGAAATGTTAAGAAAGCGAAACAATAGGACCATGATAACTTCCTTTATATGATGGGGGGAGGGAGCAGTGAATAAATAAAGAGTTGAACATGACACATAGTGTGAGTCTGAGTGACTGGGAGGATAGTGATAGAGTTATCTCATGATTTCTCAAAACTAATAAAATCACAGTACTATATGTCTCATCAAAACACACACATATACACATAGTAACTTTGATGTACTTTTGATGTAATATATGTCTAGTTTGACAGAACTATTGATATGGATTGCTAGTGTAAAACATTAAAAAAAAACTATTTGGTCACATGGAACATTCGCACCTAAAAATAGTTCTTATCTTTTGTCAAGGTTTTTTCTTGATAATTTTAATTTGCATTGTTGTAAAAGAAATATTAAAACCTGAATGTAAAAAGTTATCTTCTGTTTACATCAGATGAAATGTCCAACAATTATCACAAGTTACTGAAAAACTCTAACCCATGAATTATGAATAAATTATTTCTCCTTCTCCAGATGTTTTACAAGGATGTTTTTAAAATGTATTTATCTATTTCTTTATTTGTAAAACTTAAAACTAAAAAGGAGGTTTAGAGTTGACTGGAAATTGTGTGCAAGCTATCTCTCCCAAAGTTTATTTTGGTTCTCCAGAAATCAGCATCATGATTTAGTTATCTTCTCACACTAGAGTATCCATCATGGCCTAAGACCTTTTCATCCTTGAGTATCCCTTCACCTTGCCAACTCCCTTTACCCATTGGTGAGTTCCTTTCAGAGATCTTCATTTAGGGGAAAGGGCCCAGGTCAACCATGTTTAATTTCCTTCTCTTCTATACTTGTGACTCATTGTATTTTGCCAACATTTCCCTATCCAGGGGTGTGAACCTTCTATTCAACCAAACCCCTGCTTTTTTAGTTATGGTCTTCTTTCATTAGAATATAGTCTTCTTGAGAAGAGGGATTTTCTTTCTTTTCTTTTTTTTAGGTTTTTTTTCAAGACAAACAGGGTTAAGTGGCTTGCCCAAGGCCACACAGCTAGGTAATTATTAAGCGTCTGAGACCGGATTTGAACCCAGGTACTCCTGACTCCAGGCCAGTCCTTTATCCACTACGTCACCTAGCTGCCCCTCTTTCTTTTCTTTTTAACCTGCTTTTGTGTCCCAGTGCATATTAGTAAAACTTATTGCCTTATTAACTGCTACAAGAATCTATTTTTAGACAAATATTCATATGCTGATTCTCTATTTTTATGAAGGATAGTTTTTCTTAATTAGGGAAAAAATAAAATTCCAGGTCATGGCAGGAATAGATTAGCTTCAGGAAAAAGTAAAACATAAAGAATATCATTTAATAATTGTGTGATGAGAAAAAGAATGCCATTTATAGATTATGAGGGAAAGCAAGTAGTATCCAAAGACTGGAGGACTAAGATTTTTCAAAATGTTAAAATGATGATAATTCTTGATATTTGCATGGTAATTTAAGTTTCTCATCAATAGCTTTGATCTTTTCACCAACCCTGTGAGAAAAGTACCAGAAGTATAATAATCTTCACTTTATGTATGATAAAATTATGACTGTGGAAGGTCAAGTAATTTACCCCATGGTCATACAACTAATAAATATCAGAAGTAGTATTTCTTTCAACACAGGTCCTCTGATCTTTTCTTAATTTTTTTTTTATTTAGGACAATGGGGCTAAGTGACTTGCCCAAGGTCACACAGCTAGGCAATTATTGTTTCAGAAACTGAATTTGAACTCAAGTCCTCCTGACTCCAGGTCCAGTGCTCTATCCACTGCCCCACCTAGCTGCCTTTGGTCCTCTGATATTATAACCATTTTAGTAACTTAGTTTAAGATTGATCTATGAGTAAAGGAAGCTGTGATAGATCCAAGATCAAAAGAACAGACCTCTTTTCTATAACACAACTGGGCTAAAAATGAAAGCTCAGTTTTGAAGCTTCAAATTTTAACAGTAGTAGGGAGCATTAAGCTCTAAGACAAATGAGAGAAGTTATGGTGAAATCTTTAATATATAAAGACTATTCGTTGAACAATCATAAATTGGAAGATAGCTGGAGCTAGTTGAAAAGAAAAGAATGAGAAGCACTGTATGAGTCTCTGGTTGAGAATTTTTAAATATGCAATACAATCAATGAATGTGCAAAAATAAAAACTACCATAATTCTTGGATTTCAATGAATTAGGGTCAATTATTCTCAAATAGGACTTTATCCTATTATTCAAAATTAATTATATTAATTTATTAAAACTATCATTATCACCAATGATATACTTCAACTTTCATTCTATTTATCTTGTATGTATCAAATTAGGTATACTGTCTCTTTACAATTAAAATTTGATTTTTCTTCATAGCTTTTAGTGTTTAGAAAAATATTTGGTACATATCAAGAGATTTAAAAATTGAATGTTAATTGACTCAACTCTAATTGAAATAGTAGGTGTTCTAATCATGTAAGAAGGAGATAATAGATAGACACATCAAGAAATTTTCTGGTACTGAGATTTATAAAGCATCTAAGGGAGGAAGATCTCCAGCACATGGGGTGGAATTGCAATGGAGGATATCCCTAATGGAACAGATGAGAATCACATAGGCTTACACGTTTCTCTCTGTATACCATTTAAATGATTGCCCTTATACAATCATAGAATTTTAAAGTTAAAAGGGATCTCAGATACTCCAAACTAGAGTTTGGAACTACTCCCCCTCAGCTAATTTGTAAACACTCCTTTCGGTTTGTTCAACAAATTTTCATCAGTATCTGTGTCAATAACTCTAGTGAGAGGCTATACACTAACTGCCAAGAAGTCATTCTACATTTGGAAAGCTCTACTTTTTAAAATTTATTTATTTTCATTCATGTGCACATGTATATTTTTTAAGTTATAAAATTTCCTTCCACCCTCCCTTCCTACCCCCCTCCCCTCAGCGGCGAACAGTCAGGTTAGTATTGCACATTCACATTTTGAATAAGCTAGTTTATATATTAATCATTTTAAGTATAAGGAATTAGGATTAAGGGAAAGAGATATATATGAGATAATTTTTATAAATTGTTCATCAGATTATAAAAGGTTGGTTTTTCTTTTATTTTCTTTTTAGTTTAGTTTTATTTTGTTTTTCTTCCCTCTGGATATGGATTGCATTGTCCAAATCATGTTGCCATAGCTTGCTTAAATGATGAGGGGAACTGTTTCCATTAAGGTTGACCATCCCACAATGTTGCTGATGTTAATGTGTACATTGTTCTCTTGGTTCTGCTCCCCTTTGCTCAACATTAGATCCTGTAAGTCATTCCATAATTCTCTAGTCTGACCATTTATGATTTCTTATAGAACAATAATATTCCATAATATTCATATACTGTAACTTGTTTAACCATTCCTTAATTGATGGGCATTCCTTCAATTTCCAATTCTTTACCACTACAAAAAAGAGCTACTATGAATATTGTGGAACATGTAGGACTTTTCTCATTTTTTATAATTTATTCTGAATATTGGCCTAGTATTAGAATTGCTGGGTAAAAGAGCATGAACAGTTTTATTGTTCTTTGGGCATAGTTCCATGTTGCTCTCCAGAAAAGTTGGATCCATTCACAACTCCACCAGCAATGCATCAATGTTCCAATCCTCCCACAACCTCTGCAACATTGATCATTTCCCTTTTTCTCATTTTGACCCATCTGATAGGCATGAGATGATACCTCATTGTTGCTTTAATTTGTACTTCTCTAATCAATAGTGATTTGGAGCATTTTTTCATATGATTATATATAGCTTTACTTTCTTTATATGAAAACTGTCTATTCAAATGCTTTGATCATTCATCAATCGGGGAATTACCTTATAAATTTGATGTAATTATATATTTTAGAGATTTCTGTTTTCCTTCTCATTTTGGCAGCATTGATTTTCTTAGTGCAATTTATTTTTAATTTAACATAGTCAAAATCATGCATTTTCACAGTTTATATAATGTACTCTAACTCTTGTTTGGATATAAATTTATTCCCTTTCCATAGATCTGATGGAGTATTTCTTGGTCTCTTAATTTATCTGTGGTTTCACCCTTTATGTCTAAGTCCTATACCCATTTTGGCTTTATTATACTATTTTCCAGTTTTCTCAATAATTTTTGTCAGATAATGAGTTCTTATCTCAGAAGCTGATGTCTTTGGATTTGTCAAATAGGAGATTGCTTATGGAAGTTTCTTCAGAACCTGCCTAATCCACTGACCCGTTACTCTATTTCTTAACCAGTACCAGGCAGTTTTGATGACTGCTGCTTTATAATATAGGAGAGCTCTAATTTTTTAGAAATGTTTCTTGATGTTAAATCATTTTTGCCCTTACAATTTCTTCTTATAGTTCCTGGTCCTACTGTCTAGGGTCATATGGAAAAGTTTAATCATCCTTCAAAATCAATTAGATATCAATAAGTCCTTTGGATATTTAAAGAAAGTTATTATAGCTTCCTTGAATTTTCTTTTTTTTCTTTTCCCCAAGTTATTAATAGCCATCTCATTCCATCACTCCTCATACAGCAGGGACTCAAGGACCTTTACAATCTTTTTTGACCTCCTTTGCACATTCTCCAAATTATCAATGTCTTTCTTAAACGGAGTACTTCATTAACATTGTAACTCCATTTATATACAGTTTTGTCTACAAAAGTCAGTTTGGGAGAAGGGAAGAAACTACCAATTTTAAAATTTTTACCTCAAATGTTCACATGGATCAGTGACTTAATTTTTTTGCATATTGCCTCCAATATGGCAGCTCACGACCCTTCATTCTTGCTCATCCTTTGGGATACTTGTCAATATCTTTTCATGAGTTCATTATAGATGGTCCACTCAAACTGAAAGAGGCATTCCTCTATTTCTTCTCATGCCTTGAAGAAGCTATTATGTGACTGATAAAATCAATACCTCAGTAAAAAAGAAAAAGTAAAAGCAAAGAGTATGGGCACTGAATGAGTGAAAAAATGCATATTTATGTAATTATTGCGATATTCATTTATGTCACTGACCACCCACCAAGCCACATTACAGTTACATGCTAATAGATGAATAAAAATAAGCAAGTACTATATCAGACACTATCACACCTGGCCTTTACTTAAACATATTATTTTTATAATAAAATCCAATTCCAAAATTGCATTTTAGAACTAAGCTTGAACTTAGAGAATATTTATTCTTTTAGCTTGTGTGTGAGCATCTACTTTAATTCATTTTAACTTAAATGACAAAGAAATTTATTTATATCACTGGATACCTTAGTGAAACCTGTTTCACACAGCTTGACTGAACTGACCGATATAGAAATGTCATCATCTTCTTGCCTCTAATTTGAAATATATATATAGCTCCTTTCCTCCAAAAGGAAAATGAAATCTACTTCAACATTACACTAAACAGGACATAAAAATATTCTCTCATTCTTTTATATGGCATAAGTTGGATGGACTAAGAAAAAGAGTGATAAACATGTTTTAGAAAGAATGCTTTACCCCCAAACTATTTCTGGCTACAAGAATATTATATGGACCGTACTTTTTAAATATACTCATAGACAGAATAATTCTGCAAAAGACATAATAATGTGGCAAAATTTATTATATGGTGTTCTATAATTGTACTTCATATAGATTCATATATATATGTATATATATAAAACAGAACTATCCTTCTCTGTAACTTTTTTTCAGAAATTCAATATGGGTTTTTATTTATTATTTTCATCTTAGTTGAATAGCCTAATAGATAATTGTCTTAGCATATAAATGTATATGCATAAACTTGCCTTCATATCAATACAGGCTTGCAATAGGATTTAATAAGAAATCAGAAAAAAATCATTAAAATACAATAGAATGCAAATAAACATAAACAATGTTAATAGTATGAAAAAAAGGCAAGGTGATTCTCTGTAACTTTTTATCATCTGAGGTGATAGTTTTCCTCACTTGGATTTCCTAAATACAGTTATCTTTGCTTGTCTTTTAAGTCATCTATTTACTCCTCTCCATGATTTCTTCCTATCTCCTTGCAACCTAGTTGCATCATAACATATATTTTTTCCAATTTGCTAATCATCAGTATTTTGTAATCCTCCTGGAAACATTTGGAATGAAGATCACTAACATTTGAAGAAATAAATTTTTAGAGTTGAGGGGTCATGAAACCCTATCAAACCCCAGATATTTTTCAACTTTCATTACCATCCTTTGAAATATAACAGATTGTATCAATTTTCAAAAGACGAGATTAGATAAACTGTAGAGGATTACCTCTAGTAGTCAAGACATGGATAATGAATTCTTTATTCATAGCAACCCCTGAAACAAAAATAGAGAAGACTTTATATTAGAAATGGCTATGCTAGTCCTTTAAGGAGACAGGAAAGTCATTTGACTGCCTTTCCACCAGAAACATAAAAGTCCAATCTATTATGGGCATCTAATGCTGGACATTTTCTTTAGAATTCCCGTGTACCTTTAGGTAAACCTTTCTAACTTAGTTTTGCTAACTGCTATGGTGACTGTGTGGCATTTTATCTGGGTTAATAACTTTCTTAAATTTGGGAATCATATCATTTTTAACTATTCTAAGTAAAATTGTTTTTATTGCATTTTATAGTCCATGAATGTCTCATTATATTTTAGTACTATAGTCTGATTCAATGGACTGGCCTGAGTTCTGCCTGGTCCCTAATAGATCCTCAGTCCTGTATAGCCCTTGTATATTTTCACAATAATAGCAGTAGGACAAAAAGAAGTTTGAAAAGGATATTTTAAAAAATCACATTTTTAGGTTATTTAAAAACATGAATTTTACTATTGGTACTCTAGATATGAAATCATTGTCCAATGTGCTACTATGAGTTCATCTTAATTTGACCATGCTCATAATAACTGAAAACAAGAGACAGAAGGTTATGCAGCCAAATGGAAGGTGAGTTCAGATGTTTACCTTGGAAAGGAGTAAACAGAGTTAGTTTTATCATGTATGCAAAGGAGAAAAGCAACATTAGTTCAGGTTGCTCATTGTAGTCTTCTTATTTTAATTGTGCTTGGTCTTGTCATTTCAGTAGTATATGGTTCTTTGGGGTTTTCTTGTCAAAGATTCTATGGTGATTTGCCACATGCTTCCCCAACTCATTTTACAGATGAGGACAAAGAGGCAAAAAGCATTAAATAACTAGCCCATAGTCACTTAGTGTCTAAAGCCAGTTTTTATCTCAGGAAAATGAATCTTTCTGACTCCAGGCCTGGCAATCCATCCAAAAAAGCCCTCATAAAAATAATTTATAATTCAAGCAAGGTAATATGCTAAAGAAGATAGACACCGAGTAGAAAAGACTGACTTTAAATTTTACCTCAAACATTTATTGAATATATCTCTAAGAATATCAGTGATTCTATCTCCTTATCTAAATAATGAATGAAAACTAATTTTCAAATTTTAAGCGTACATTAGTTGACCAAGATCATGAAACATGAAAATTTCATACAAATTCCTAATATGAGACTCCATATTAAGTGAATATTTCAACATTTGCCACTTTCAAACAACTGATGGTATAAGGGAGGATGAAGAAAAAACACACTGGAAAATATAACTCAGAATCAAGAAGAAAATACAGATTACACAGCAGTCTTACAGTGAGAAATCATGAATGGGATTATGAAAAAATTAAAGCAACAATATTTCATTATATTTGTTGTTGTTGTTATTTCTGTCATGTCCAACTCTTCATGACCCCATTTCATATTTTGTTGCCAAAACTGCAGGAATATTTTGCCATTTCCTTCTCCAGGTCATTTTTATAACTGAGGCAAAACTTAGCCAGTATCACACAACTAGTTACTATCTGAGGTTGGATTTAAATTCAGGTCTTTCTAACTCTGTTCACTGTGTCTGTTTCATCATCTAGGACAAAGACTAACTGTGCTTGTGGGAGTTTTTCTGAATCAGTCAGGCCACCAACTTGTTCCTGAAAAGAGAAATGATTATAAAATGCTAAGAAGGAAAAAAAGTGAGAATAATTATAACTTCATTATGATACATTTAGTAGAGCTATTACTCCAGAACATGGGGAATAAATAAAAGAACAAGAATGGACACAAATTATCATCATTTCCTGAGAGTTTTACAACTACAATAATCACCACAATAGGATGCAAAACTAGTATAATAACCATGCATCTAATAAAAGCCACATCTCTTTGTATGGGAAAACGGGGACAACTAATGCATTTTTGGTGGAGTTGTGAACTGATATAACCTTTCTGAAGAACAATTTGTAACTGCTTTCAAAGGGTAATAAAATTGTGCATACTTTAGTCCAGAAATACCACTACTAGGTCTATATTGCAAAGAAAGAATAAGAAAGGGAAAGGATCCAAATGTACAAAAATATTCATAGCAGCTCTTTCTGTAATGGCAAAGAACTGGAGATTGAGGGGATGTCCATCAACTGGAGAATGACTGAACAAGTTATAGTACATGAATGTGATGGAGTTACTATTTTTCTATAAGAAATCATGAGCAACTGGACTTCATGAAATGAGCAGAACCAGAATAATTTGCACATTAAAAACAGTATTGTGTGAGGATCAAGTATAATGGACTTACTTTTCTCAAGAGTATAATGATCAAAGAAAATTCTAAAGGACATGTGATGGAAAATACTACCCACACCCAGAGAAGGAATTGTGAAGTCTGAATCCAGATCAAAGCATACTATTTTCAATTCTTTAAATTTGTTTTATACTTTATAGGTTTTTTTGCCTTCTCATGGTTTTTTCCCATTTTGTTCTGATTCTTTTATTACAATATGGTTAATACATTGTGATATGGGTTTTATATATCAATAATATATGTTATATATAATATAGTTTAGGTATGGGTAACCTGTATTAGAATACACACTGTCAAGGGGAAGGGAGAAGAAGGAAGGAAAGGAAAGAGAAAAATGTGAAACTCAAAACCTTACAAAAGCATGAATGTTGAAAATTATCCTTGCATGCAGTTAGAAAAATAAATAAATTTATTATTTAAAAAGTCACACCCCTTGGTTACCAAGGATGACAATTATTCAAAAATGTAAATTAATTTTAAAAATATTACTTTGGAGGGAAATTATTGCAATGTTGCCTTGTAAAATAGTTGTACAAAAGGGGAAGGAAAAATTAGTTTATAGAAATTTTGATCTAAGATTAATTACTACAAATCACCCTAAGGGCATTTAAGTATGAAACTGGAAACAGAAAGTAAAAAAAATGTAAAAAAGTCTGCCAATATACCTACAAATGATTTTTGTTTCTCTCCATCAAAGAGTGTGGAGTCATCAAATTGTGACTCTAATAGCACAGTTACTAATATGCCACATGAGATGTCGAAATATCACTAAAGAAAATGGTGAATAGCTGCAAGCTCAGTACAAATTTGCATGGAGGAAAGATTAATGATGGTTGTGGGTTTAAGAGTACTAAGGAAAAATTCTCAAGATATCTTAAAATTAAGATACTGAATAATCAGAAAATGGAGATAGAGGACATATCAATACTCAGACTTTCTATATCTCCTTTCTCAGTACTACAAAAGCTTCAATGTACTTTACATGTATCAAGAGCATGTTTGAAAATAACTTAAGAAAAGAGCAAAACGTTTTGTAAATGAGATCCTAAACTATCTTTAATGTTATAAAATTGATCGACAAGTGCATAGAAAATAGGATATAATGATTATTTGCATGATGACAATAAAAATGAACTTGCTTTGGTGACACAAATCACAGCCTCAAGACTCTCATTCAATAAGATCTGTATGGTTCTGTGAAGATCTTAAAATATTTTTTTATGTACTCAAAAACAAATAACAATTCAGTGATTCTCTTTATTAATATCAAACAGAGCACAAAAAGGATGTGTGCTTTCAAAAATGAGATCATGGAGGATTCCAGTAAATAGCTCATATACCAGAGGAATTCCCTATGGCTAGTAAAGTCTTCCAGACATTTAGACTAACATTTCACACTTTACACCAAAATAAGTTTCACAGAGATGTGACCAAGATATAAACAAATATTATCATATCATGAGCAAATTATAGGAACAAGGAATAAAACTCCATAACTATAAATAGAGGAAGCGTTTATGACCAAACAAGGCATGGACAGTTTACAGAAAACAAAATGGATGATATTGATTATATAAAATAAAAAAATTATTACAAAAATAAATCTGATAAAGATATTAGAAGGGAAATGGGAAATGGGAAAAAATCTTTGGCACAGGTTTCTCTGATAAAGGTCTCATCAATTTTATATGATCTCGTTTCTCCCCAATTGTTAAACGGCCTGAGATTTTGAACAGGTATTTATCAAGGAGGGAAATTCAAGCCATCTATATCATATGAAATGATGCTCAAAAGCACTAATGAACAGAAAATTGAAAATTAAAGTAACCAACATGAGATTTCTATCTCATACCCACCAGACTGGAAAGATTGAACAAAAAAAAAAATAAATAAAATTACAGATGCTGGAAAATAGGTACATTGATACACTTTTAGTTGAAACTATGATTTTGTTCAATTCTCCTGGAATGGAGTTTGGAATTTTGCCTAACGAATTGAAAAAAAAACTCTCCATATTTTGTGAACTAATAGTACTGCTACTAAACTTTCTAGTCAAAAGCTGAGAATGAAGAAAAAGTCAAATATGTATATAATTATTCATGTGTATATGTAATATATTGGTATGTACATAGACATTCCTTATTAATATGACCATATATCTGAATATAAATGTGCATACCAGTTCTTGTTTAGTGTCAGAGAACTAGAAACTAAAAAAACCCAAGAATTGTTCAATGAATGAACAATAAATTATTTATATATATATATATATATAAATTAATTGGAATATTATTATCAAACTATAAGAATGAGAGAGTTTCAGGCAAACCTAGGAACTGATGCAAAGTGAAATAAGAAAAACAGGATTAATTTATGCCATAACATATCATATTATATATATATATGTTATATTATTCTGTAAATATTCTATAAATAAATTTGTTCTACATGTACAAATAAATTTTTGTAATACTATATATTATATAATAAAAAATCAAAAATACTGCAAAATCTAAGAACTCTGACCAATAAAATGAACAAGATTGTTCTCAAAATTGGAAATAATAACATCAATAGGGTTGAATGGATACAGAGAAATGGAAAGAGAATTGCAGAGAAATACAGAGAAACATAGATGCATATATATTTCTTTACAGACTTTGTTACTACATAAATGTTTATTGTTATTATTATTATTAATAATAAGAATCATAGACATTGTAAATATACAATGAGATGGGAATGAATTGTCTCCAATTCGTGAAATAAATATTATCTTTTTTAAATAGCAATATTCTTCGGTTTTTGGGTTCTCCATCATTAAGAAGAATCATGATTTTCAAAGTTCAGGGTTTGGAATTGGAATCAGGCAAATCTGGGTTCAAATTCTCCTGATGTACATCTATCACATGTGGAAGAAGAAGTTATTCTAGTTGACTAAGCCTCATGTGTAGATCCATTTGGTGTCTGAGCTTTAAACTTTATATAATGGGGGTAATAATATCTATAATAACCATCTGACAGGTGTACTATAAGATGGAAATGAAACAATATATGCAAAGTGCTCAGCAAATGTTAATGTTTGTGCTCTTTATAGAATTTCATAGTTCCTAAGATAGCAAGATTGTTCATCTCCAAAGTAAAACAGAGGGATATGTGGTAGGTTTAAATGTGTTACTATAACATATTATCTGTGCTCAATTACCTTTGAAAGCATTCATCAAAGATGTGTGACTATCAAAGGAAGTAGACTAGTCAACCAGTAAAAGTCAGAGATAGCAGATAGACATGCTTAGAATTGTTCTGATCTCCAAAAATTTAAGGGACAGCATATTGAGTGTATATCCCATGGAAGATTAATGAGAAAATGTGGACAGCAGCAGGTACATACTGCAATTTTTGTGAGGGAGTGCCTATATAAGTATGATGATAGACCCATTGAAACCTTGATCTGACAATGATCTTCTTTCTGTGCTTTTATGTAACAAGTATATATATTTCCCCAGGAATGGCTAGAAGTTTCTTCATTTTGCCACAGATCATTCAGGGTGCTATAAAAAATTTCCATAAAATTATTTCCATTTGGAATAGACATAACTTCTAAATTTACTTGCTTATTCTTTTTTTTAATTTTACATAGGTTGTCACTATATGGATTGTTCCAGGGATTTCTAGTACCTAAATTGAAAAAAAAGAAAAGAAAATAGTAAAGGAGTCTGAAGAACAATTCAAAAACCTAAAATTCCTGCTTATATCAAATCAAATACTCAAAAATTTCTTCATACTTCTTGCCGAAATATGCTTTTATGCTCTCTTCCAATATATACAATATACTCTCTTTCAAAGTCCTCTTGAACAACCCCAGGAAATTCTTTATTGCCATGGATGAATACAAAAGAGAGGAATCCATTAAAATAATCAAACCAAAAAAGCAACAAAAAAAAGGGAGATTAAATGGTAAAGGACTTAATGAACTGAGCTCTGATAAGATATTAGCCATTTGGGGAGTGGTGGGAGCCTTTTGCCGAAAATTTAGCAACATATTCCCAAGAAGGTATCCCCTTATCAGGGTGGGTTACAAGCTCTCCATATCATCTCATCCTAGTGATTCGTGTCCTCATATAATTGTGTGTCACATTTGGGCATAGCTAAGGGGCTGAAGAATTCAAAATCCTGTCCCAAATATTTATGTTCCCTCTTCCCAGCTGGATGAAGCTAATCTTTCTTAGGCCTTATGTATCTCTTCCATAAAACAGTGATTTAAAATGTAATCTTTATTTTAGCCATAGTCCTCTCCTCCTAACTCTTTCTCTTGGGAGATTTCATTAGATACGCATATATTTTTTAATTTTATTTTTCCAATTATATGTTTTGAAACTTTTTCCAATGTTCATCCACTTGCATATTTTTAAATTATACATTTTTCTACACCTTCTTTTCCCACCCCCTCCCCTCAGTGGCAAAAAGTCTGGTAAAAGTTGTGCATGTACATTTATGTTTAACATGTTTACATATTCATATTATTGGAATTGCTGGGTCAAAGGGTATGTCATTTTTATTGCTCTTTGGATATAACTCCATATTGCTCACCAGAATGGTTGCATCAGCTCACAACTTCACCAACAGTGTATCAATGTCCCAGTCTTCCTACAATCCCTCCAAAATTGATCATTTTCCTTTTTAATCATCTTAGTCAATCTGGTGGGTTTAAGGCAAATACCTCAAAGTTATTTAATGACCTCTATTTTTTGTTTCATCATAAATTTCTTTCCTTTCCATAGATCTGATAGATAATTGCTTGATCTGTCTATTGATCTATGGTATCCCCTGCTATGTCTAAATCCTGACCTGTTTTCACCTTATTTTGGTATAGGGTATGAGATGAGAGTCTATGCCTAGCTTTTGTCATACTATTTTTCAGTTTTCCCAGAAATTTTTGTCGAATAGTGAGTTCTTAACCCAGAAGCTAATGTCTGGGTTTGTCAAGCAATGGATTACTAGAAATATTTATTACTATATCTTTTGTACTTATTCTAATCCACTGGTCCATAACTATTTCTTAACCAGAACCTGGCAGCTTTGATGACTGCCACTTTATAGTTTAGTTTTTTTTTATCTGGTACAGCTAGGTCTTTGCATTTTTTTTCTTCAATTCCCTTGACATTTTTTTTGCCTTTTTATGCTCCAGATGAAATTTGTTACTATTTTTTTAGCTTTGAAAAATAATTTGTTTGATTGATATGGTACTTAATAACTAATTTAATTGGAAAGAACCAATTCTCTAAGTATAACTTCATATCATCTGCAAAGGAGAAAAATTTTGCCTCTTTATTGCCAATTCTAATTCCTTCAATTTCTTTTTCTTCTCTTGTTGATAAAACTAACATTTCTAATAGTATATTGAATAATAGTGGTGATAATGAGCATCCTTGTTTCACCCCTGATCTTATTGGAAATGCTCCTAGTTCATCTTCATTACATGTGCTTATTGATGGTTTTTCAATAGATACTGCTTATTATGATAAGGAACATTCCATTTATTGTTGTACTATAGTGTTTTTAAAAGGAATGGATGTTCCATTTTGTCAAAGACTTTAATCTATTGAGACAATCATATGATTACTGATGATTTTGTTATTGATATGTTCAAATATGTTGTTTTCCTAAAACAGATCATCCCTGTCTACCTGTTGCAAATTCTACCTGATCATGCTGTATTATCCTAGTCATGATATGCCTTTACCTCTTTGCTAAAATTTTATTTAAGATTTTTGCATCAATGTTCATTAGGGAGATTTGTCTATAATTTTCTTTGTTTTGGTTCTTTCTAATTTAGATATGAGCACACATTGGTAATGTTGAAGGAATTTGCAGAACTCCTCCAATTTTGTTGCTATTGTGGTTTTCTGGGGTTTTTTGCAAGATAACAGGGTTAAGTGACTTCTCCAAGGTCAAACAGCTATGTAATTATTAAGTAACTGAAGCTAGATTTGAATTCAGGTCCTCTTGAATCCAGGGTGGGTGCTCTCTACACTGCACGTACCTGTCCCTCTTAGGGTGTTTATTGATGGTTTCTTCAATTTTTTTTCTGAAATGAGGTTATTTAAGTATTTTAATTCTTCTGTTAATCTGGGTGTTTATATTTTGGTAAATGTTCATCCATTTAATTCTTGTTGCCAAAAATTTAGGCAAAATAGGTCCAAATTATCTCTTTAATTTCCTCCTCATTGGTGTTGAGTTCATGGTTTTCATTTTTAATACTGGTAATTTTGTATTCTTCTTTACTTTTTTTTTAAATCAGATTAATCTAAAGTTTATGCATTTTGTTTTTTTATAAAACAACTCTTATTTATTAGATCAATGGTTTTATTTATTTCAATTTTAATATCTCCTTTGATTTTTCATAATTTTTACTTTGGTATTTAATTGGGGATCTTTAATTTGTTCTTTTTAAAGCATTTTAGTTGCATTCTCAATTCATTGTCTTTCTCTATTTTATTCATATAAAAGTTTAGAGATATAAAATTTACCCTAAAGGTTATTTTGACTGCAGCTCATAAAAGTGTCATTTTCTTGCATGAAAGGCTTATTTCTGCAATTTGAGGTTTATATAACTCATTCTTTAAGCTTAGGTTTTTGTTTCCAATTAATTTTTGGTTTATCTTTCCATGGTCCTTTATTACATGTTATTTTATTGCATCATGAGCAGAAAAGCAAGCATTTGATATTTCTGTCTTTCTGCATTTGATAGTAAAGTTTTCATGCCATAGTTCATGGTTAATTTTGATATAGGTGCTATGTACTGCAGATAAAAAGTTGTATTCTTTTCTATCTCCATTCAGATTTCTCCAGAGTTCTATCATATTTTAGTTTTCTAAGATTTTATTCACATTCTTAACTTTCTTCTTATTTATTTTGTGTTTAGATTTATCTAATTCTGAGATAAGGAGTTTGAGATCCCCTATGATTATACTTTGCTGACTAGTTCTCCTTGTAATTCATTCAACTACTCCTCTAAGAAGTTGGATGGTATAGCACTTGAGTCATATATGTTTAATAATGGTATGACTTCATTGCTTATGCTATCTTTGAGAAGATGCAGTTCCTTTACTAATCCTTTTTTAATGAGATCTAATTTTGCTTTTGCTTTGTCTGAGATCAAAATTCCTATCCCTGATTTTGTACTATCACTGAAGCATAATATATTTTGCTCTAATATTTTATCTTTATGCTATATGTATCTCTGCTTCAAATGTGTTTCTTGTTAACAACATATTGTAGGTTTCTGATTTTTGATTCTTTCTGTTATTTACTTCCACCTTATGGGAGAGTTCATCCCAGTCACATTATAGTTAAGATTACTAATCCTGTATTTCCTTCCATGTTCTTTCCCATTTATGCTTTTTTCCTTTCCTCAATTCCTCCTCCCTCCTTTAACTTTTCTTTTAAATTTAACTTTAACTGTACTTTTACTTATACCTTTGCCTTCCCTTTTATCAGTCCTCCTTTCTTTCCCTTTCTTCCTCTATTTCCCTGTAGAATAGGATAGATTTTTAAACCCAATTGGGAATGGATGTTATTACTGCTCTGGGCCAAATTTATTGAGAGTAGGAATTACTTAGTGTTCATACACTCCCTTATGACATCATGAAGTGATCTTACTTTACTAGATATTTTAGATAAGGAGGGTTTTGATACCATAGCGACAGAAAGTGGGAGGTACTTATAAGGTTTGGACATAAATAGATTAGTAAGTAATCTTGCCTTAATTCATACTTTAGTTCATAAGGGTTATAGTACCATGGTTGGAGTACTAAAGGGACAAAGGGAGAGGGTTGTAGGGCTACTGTATTATAATATATTATATATTCTCTCTAATATATATACATATATATATATACATTCTCTCTATTATAATATGTCTCTGTGCCTCTTTATCTAGTTTTATTTATACACCAATACCTAGCCTTCTCCTAGTATGGTCCTTCATTTTATGTCTTCACTGTTTTAACCTTATCTTGAACCTAACAACTCTATTGTCAAAATATACTACTTTTATTCTTCTTGATAGAGGTACCATTCTCCGAGTTTGATTGATTGATTGCTTGATTGATTCATAGCAGTATTGCCTCATTAGTCACTAAGTACCTTCCCCTCTTCAGTCTCAATAGAAATATACTTCTCAAGAATCAAAAGTCAAATCAATTTATAACTGATTTATACTGCCCTCCTCTTTTCATGTACCCTCCATGGACACTCAGTACTCATGAGTCAAAGCATCATGCAAAGCCAAATCATTTCTTGGACTTTTTATATCCTGCCTGCCCACCCCCTGCCCCAAGCACGTTCCTTCCAATTATAGCTAAAGCATCCAGCAAAGCAGAATCACTTCATAATCATTTTATGTTCAATCCCTCTAAGTATATTTTCTTCCTCCAGCTCTATAGTATTACAACTATAGCCTTACAAACTTCCCCAAACAAAGTATTAGGTACTCTCTCCCTCTGTACCTTTAACATTCCAACCATGATATTATAACCCTTGTAAACTAAAGTACAGATTAAGGCAAGATCACTTCCTAATCTATTTATATTCAATCCTTCCAAGTAGTTCTTGCTTTCCTATTATACTACAACCCTCCTTAATTAAAGCAGCTAGTAAAGTAAGGGCACTTCATGATTTAATTATGTGTAGAGCCTCTAAGTATTCTCCCTCCCACTATCTCTATAGGAAATACCACCCTCATAATCAGCATTGATTTATGTCTCATTTATACCCATATCCTCTAAATACAATCCTGTCAACTACACTCAAGAGAAATACAATTCTCAGGAATGATATATACTATAATTAATTCTCATGTAGGGATATATACATTGAAACTATCTATAGATAGATAGATAGATAGATAGATAGATAGATAGATAGATAGATAGATATAGATATAGATATCCCTTGTAGATCTATAAATAGAGTTTAATGTTCTTGACTAGTAGTTACCTCCCCTTTCCATTTTTCTTTTTATGCATTCCTTGAGTCTCATATTTGAGGTTCAAATATTCTGTTCAGTTTTGGTGTTTTTAATCAGAAAATTTTGGAAGTTCCCTATTTCTTTTAAAATTTTTCCCAACAAAATATGCTGAATTTTGCAGGAAAGTTAATTCTTGTTAGTAATCCAAGGTCCTTTGTCTTCTGAAATATCATATTCCAGGCCTTCCAATCCTTTAATGTTGAAACTGATCATTCCCTGTGTAATTCTGATTATGCTTAATTTGTCTTTAAATTGTTCTTTTTTGTCTGTTTGCAATATTTTCTCCTTTAGTTAAGAATTCTGGCAATTGGTTATGATAGTCCTAAGAGTTTTTATTCTGGAACCTCTTTTTAGAAGGGTTCTGTATATTCTTTCAAGTCTTATTTTGTTTTCATGATCTAGTATATTAAAACAGCTTCCCATGATAATTGTCTGAAAGATATTTTCCAGATTCTTTTATTGATCTAGGTTTTCAGATAAACCAATAATTCAAAAATTATTATGTCTGGATCAATTTTTATTTGCTTTTTTTCTAAAAGGCACTTTACACTGTCTTCAATATTTTCAGTCTTTTGATATTGTTTGAATTTTGGTCTTTCATAGAGTTTTTTAGTTGCTATTTGTCCAATTCTAATTTTTAGAATTCTATTTTCTTCAGTTAGCTTTTATATTTCCTTTTCCAGTTGCTTAATTTTACTTTTAAATGAGTTGTTTTCCTTTTATAGTTGGTTAATTTTACTTTTTTCCTGGGTTACATTCCCTTTCCAGTCAATTTTATTTTTTAATGAATTTCATTCCTTTTCCAGTTGGATGACTTTATATTTTGATGACTTCCATTCTTTTTTGAGGTGGTCATTTTTACTTTTAATGGTGTGGATTACTTTGAACAATTTTTCATAGTTCTCCTGCATGGCTCTCATTTATTTTTTTTATTTTTCTTCTTTTTCTCTTCTTTGTTTTTAAAAAATCTTTTTAAAACTCTTCCATGAGGTTTTAGAGTTGAGTACAATCAGGACTCAAATCAGAAAGGCTACAAGTTAGGACATGATTTGCTGTTTTGTTGATAGTCTATGTCTACTTCAGAAATATAAATTGTGTTTGGAATACCTTTTTGTAAAAAACATAGAATTAATTATTAAACATTTACCAACCTTGATATTTAGGAAGAACTAGCGTCTTGGGTGTGTAAGCTTGCTGAATCCTTTTCAGGGCAGCTCAGTCACCTTTGGTGTTTACCTGATTCACCCAGTTTTCACCTTGGCTCCAAGAAGTTGAAGTATGCACAGCAATCACACTCTAGTAAAATGTTTAGGCAAACTTCAGATTGAGGGTAAATGAGAGGTTTCAAACCCATAGTCTTCTTTATGTAAAAACATCACCTAGAAGTCAAATGACCATAAGTCAGCTGAAATTGGTGCTGTGTGCAGTTCTTCGAGCTTGATTGGACACAGAAAATATAAAGGTTATCCACTGAATCCCAGGATATCACTAGTCATTCTGACTTTTGTTTTGCCACTAGACTTCGACTCCAGCTTAAGACTGTGTGCAATTCTGCCTCACTTAAATACAGTTCAAATAGTAATTAAGATATCACTCATAATATAATTACTTCCCTTCAAAAAAACGAAGGATGAACAATTGACCAATCCCTGACTTTGGGCACCTCTTCTGTTGGTGTATAAAGTTGATATTGGTACAATCATAGTAAGGTCTTTTATAACAAGATTCCAGAATAGGCTCACTTACACATTTCAATTTCTCTATTTTCTTCTCCAATTATACTACTTTTCACAGTCACTCCTCTTGCTATTTTCTCATTGCCATTGCTCTTGGACAACACATGTTTTAACTAGATAGGAAATTATGTTTTGCTATAGTTTTAGAGTCTCAGAGATTGAACAAAGTATAAGTACTTTCATAGGACTTAGTGATGTCTGATTTTCAATAACCTACTTTCTGTTTAGGTTAAGGGGACACTAGAAGTTCCTTTGATTTTCTATTTCATGCTACTGTTTGGGTCAATTGAATAAAACAATACCAACCATGGGAACAGTAAGACAGACAAAATATATTTATTTTATTTAAACCCAGTATGACTTAACTCAACACTCAATTTCAACTGTTAATCAACCAATCAGTCATCAAGTATTAATTGATACTTATGTTATCCAAGGAACTATGAAAGACATCTTCCAGCAGCCAGGTGGTGCAGTGGATAGAGCACCAGCCCTGGAATCGGGAGTACCTGAGTTCAAATCCAGCCTCAGACACTTAATAATTACCTAGCTGTGTGGCACTGGGCAAGCCACTTAACCCTATTTGCATTGCCAAAAACCCTAAGAAAAACATCTTCACATCCTACCCAAACCATCTAGTGCTCCATTGTCCAATCTTGGGTTTATTATCAGAGAAGTAAATATGCTTTCAAGCTTTACTTTTCCATTAGTCAAACTAATGGAGGAAATTCTACTTACCAGAGTGTAAGGAAATCCCGGATGATCTTGCACTGTCTCCAATCCAATGTAAGGATTCTATTAACACAACTTGATAAATTCCAAAGTATCGATTTTAAAAAATGATATTATTTCAAAGAAAGAGGTAATAGAATCATCAAATAAAATAAGACTTTTTTTATTATTGCCAAATCAGAAATTTGCTTTTTTATATACATAAATATGTGGAAGTTGGTTTTTTCCCTCTCGATTTTAGAGAAGGGGAACAGACCTCTCCCTAAAGTGGAGGAAGAAAAAATGTTTTTTTCAATTTTTTCAAGGCAATGGGTTTAACTGGCTTGCTCAAGGCCACACAGCTAGGTACTTATTAAATGTCTGAGGCTGGATTTGAACTCAGGTACTCCTGACTCCATTGCCAGTGCCCTATCCACTGCGCCACCTAGCTTCCCCAGAAGAAACAATTTTAAAAAAGAAAAGGGGGTAGCTAGGTGGTGCAGCATCAGCCTTGGAGTCAGGAGGACCTGAGTTCAAATTTGACCTCATACATTTAATAATTGCCTAGCTGAGTGACTTTGGGCAAGTCACTTAGCCTCATTGCCTTAAATAAATAACATTTTTAAATAAAAAAAGAAGGAAAACTAAAGTGGAGGAGAATAAAGGCTTGTTGATTGAGAGAAACATTTTTTAAAATAACATGGAGATCCGCTACTTAATCCCATTAAATTATCACCCTCTTCCAAAATAGCTTCCAAAAAGTTGCTTAGGTATCTTCACTCTGATTGATCCCTAAATTTTCATCCTTTCTAAAAGTCTAGCTCTACCCACCAGAAAGCAGACTTCATATGTTAAGGGAATTTTAGAAAAAGAAAAAGAGAAAAAAAAGGAGGAAAAAAGAAGGGAAAAACCCCCAGATTTATACTCAATTTAATATACTCATTTTAATAGAATTTTCTCTTTTTGACTTAAAGAGAATGTTGGAACTCATAAAGAAGAAAAGGCATAGATCCCTCTTATTTACACACTAAAACCTATCCATATGTGACTTATTATTATGAGATGGGGAAAATTGGGATACCACATTCCCTTACCTTTTTTTCTAAGTATCATGAATCTGTACTATGCCCCTAGAGACATGAATATAGCTTCCATTTCAGTGATACTTATTTCTGGGCCTTTCAAGCATGTTCTTAGCTTGATGGTGCATCATGAGATATTCCTGAATGATATTATCTTCAAACTCTGAGCCCTCACAAATATAAACATGAGGAAAATTGGCTTTATTTTTTGAATTTGAATATTAATATAGCTCAGCAAGTAAGAGAGACATTTATTTTGTCTCTGAATTTGCTTTCTTTACTTGACTCTCCAGTACCAATTAATATATATATATATATATAATATTAATATATATATATATACATGCCACAGAAGTCATTAGGGAGCTGAAAAATAGGTTCTCTGGAACCCCAGAGACCTTGGGAATATATTATGAATTATGATTGTGTTATTTAGTCTTTGAGGACTAAAATCAGGAAGTTAAGGGAATAGTCATCGTAAGCTAGTGAGAGCTAACCCTAGGCCAGAAAGTTAAGTCTAAAGAAAATATTAAGTATGAAGGAATTAACCATTTCAATAGAATTATCTCTAATCTTTCATCTTAAAAGTTGATACCTGAGGAAAAGTTATATGAGGATTGACTGTGGTTTGTCCATCTTTCTTAAAGAGCATGACAGCAGGGAGGAGACATGCATGACATGCAAGTGAATTGGATTTGAGTGAGACAGAGCTGTGAAAAGTCGACTCACTTTCTCCTCCTGTGGCCTCTGGGATGGGTGACCATATATGGATCAGGATGACTGTAGATGGCCCTGGATGACTTTGACCTTTTTAAACTGAGTTTAGTCTCAGTTGAGTCTCAGTTTGACCCAGGCAATGTCAATTCAGCAATTAAGGCCAGGTAAGAAAGATATGAAATAAAGAATCATCACTATTACCTAGTTAAAAAAAATCAAACTGGGAGAAGAGTCTGATCAAAACACAAATAATTGCTATTTAGAATTCCACTTTGAACCAATCAGGGCTCAAAGAGTAAGTGGGTCTTGACCTGGGGTCTACTGTTGGCCAATCTATAAGAGCCAAAGTTATTTGGATTTAAGGTCTTTCTTTAAGGGGAAATAAAAGATGTCTGGGGAAGAAAGACTAGAAAAGAAAGGAAAGGGGGGAAAGAAGAAGAGAAAAGAAAGGAGCTGTGTTGCCCAATTTACCAGCAATAAGGCAGCTCCTACTACTCACATAGGTTTTGTTTAACCTTCTTTCCAGAAGACAATGACTGGTACCTAAGACTCTGAAGGGGAAGACACAGTTCATTTCTTTAGGGACTAAGAAAATATTCTAAGGGGTAGCCTGGCTAAGGTTGACAAGGGCCATTGATTTTCTAAAAGAGTTATTTAAAAAACCTCAGAACTATCATACTGAAAGCATGACAAAACTCTCTCCTTGATTCTCATTAAAGGAGAAATATTACTATAACCAAGAACTTCAAATGAAGGAAGGGGGGGAAAAAGGAAAAAAAATGGTTATAGTACTCTCTATGGGCCAGACATTGTGTCAAGGGTTTTACTAATATTATCAAATTTGACAAAAATCCTGGAAAGTAGGCTCTATATTCAATTTTATAATGAGGAATCTGAGACAAGCAAAAATTAAATGACTCACCCAGGTCTACTTAGCCAGAAGGTGTATTAGGTGAGATTTGAATTCATATCTTCCTGACTCCAGAACCAGTGTTCTACCCATAAAGCCACCAACTACTTGAATCCATAAGTGGAAGGCAGACATTCCAGGGCCTCAGGCCCACAGGAGTTGCGTCTGGGAGATTCATGCATTATACCCATCAAAGTAATATATATAAAATATGTGTGATGGAACACTGTGTTACAGAAACTGTGTCCAAAAGAGCTGTTTAGTGGATGCACTGTGCTATGGAGAGAACAGTAGAAAGGACCTTAATGAAATGATTTGTTGACCTCACTTGAAGATTTCAGTGGTCTTAGGACATTGAACATGTTTTGCTTCTACATTTCTGCAATGGTCATATATATTGACTATGAGTGTGTCCCTTTATTGAGACATTCTAATCACATATGTTCTCTACCTGTGTGTTCTCTTCATTCACCATTGTCCTATTCATATCTCCATTAATGTTATGTATATTTTGGGGACAGTGTATTCCACATTTGGGAAAAATTATTTTACTTTTATTTTTCCTTCCTTTGTGAATCTAATTCTGCCCTCTGACTATTAAAGGTACATATATTTGTGAGTGCAGGTGTACTATGATTTTGAGTGTGTACACAGTGTACTTTAAATTAGGAGTAGTCTTCTTTGGGGAACCCACTCTACAAATTATAAGGCTACCCTCATATACTCCATGAGAAAATAGATTCTCAACTCTTGGTTATCCCTGATTCTTGATAGAGTCACACTTTTGTTTTGTTTTTTTTAGTCATAAATTTCTCAGTGTCATAATAAAGAATGCCAGTTGTTGGCGTCATTCCTTTTCATTCCAATACAAAGTTTCTTAGTGGAAAGATCACATGTTTTATAGTGAAAGAACCTGAGTTCAAATCAGTACTTTACCATAGACAAATCACTTAAATTCTCCAAGCTTTAGTTTCCTCACGTGTAAAGTAAGAAATTAAACCAGATGACTTTTAAGTTTCCCATCTTTAAACTATGATCCTCTGTTCCTATTTTTAAAAAAAGCACCTATGAAAAATTGTTTTCTACTATATATCCTAATTTACATTTTATTAGAAAGATAGAATTATAAGGAAGAAAGAACACTTTATAATCATTGGTTTTGGATCCAAATACCTGTTGTGATACTGAATGGCTGTTACATTTCTAATCCTTTTACTACATCAGCAAAGTAAGAATAAAAACATTTATAATATCTATCTGGTATATGTTTGAAGGTTTTCATTGTCCCTAAGAGGGAATAGAACATGTATTACAAAAACAGGCCCAGGGAACATTGACTCTATAAAATATAACTACTTGAGATTAAAGAAATTGTACCAACTACTAAAGAGACTTGCTTTTGATGACATATTTCTAAATGTAAGTCTGCTGTCTAAATATGATGTTTGTGTATTCCATCAGTTAAAAAAATGAGTGGATTCTACCAATATGCATAATCACACTTATTTATTAGTTAAATATATGTAAAGCTGTCATAATCATTATGTATATTATAAAACATTAGAAAATAGAAAGAAAAAAAGTATGAGATAAATGTCAGGTAGGTGGCACAGTGGATAGAGCACCTGCCCTAGAATCAGGAGGACATGAGTTCAAATCCAACCTCAGATACTTCATAGTTACCTAGCTGTGTGACCTTGGGCAAGTCACTTAACCCCATTGCCTTAAATAAAAAATATATTTTTTTAAAAAATTATGAAACAACAAGGTTCAAGAGCAAGAGAAATTCCATTTAAAGTAACTATACACAACATTAAATTCTTGGGAATCAACTTCCCAAGACAAACCCAGAAACTATATGAACAAAATAAAGCACTTCTCACCCAAATAATGTCAGATCTAAATAATTGAAAAAATCTCAGTTGCTCATGGTTAGGTGGAGATAATATAATAAAAATGACAATTCTGCCCAAATTAAATTACTTATTTAGTGCCATAACAATAAAACTACCAAATAACTATTTTACAAAGCTAGAAAAAAAAAGTAACAAAATTCATCTGGAGCAACAAAAAGTCAAGAATAGCAAGGGAGGGGCAGCTAGGTGGCACAGTGAATAAAGCACTGGCCCTGGAGTCAGGAGTACTTGAGTTCAAATCCAACCTCAGACACTTAATAAATACCTAGCTATGTGACCTTGGGCAAGTCACTTAACCCCATTTCCTTGCAAAAAAAAACCCAAAAAGAAAAAAAAGAGAGAGAGAGAGAGAGAGAGACTAGCAAGGGAACTTATGAAAAAAATGTAAAGGAAGGTTACTTAGCTCTACCCAATCTAAAATTATACTATAAAGCAGCAGTCATCAAAACTGCCTGGTACTGGTTAAGAAATAGAATAATGGAGCAGTGGATTAGGACATGTTCAAAAGAAACAGTAGTAAATAACTACAGTAATCCCATTGTTTGACAAATACAAAGACATTAGTTTCTGGGATAAGAACTCACTATTTGACAAAAATTATTGGGAAAACTGGAAAATAGTATGGCAAAAAATCGGCAGAGACCCACATCTCACAACCTATACCAAAATAAGGTCAAAATGGGTACAGGATTTAGACATAAAGGGTAATGCCATAGATAAATTAATAGACCAAGATATACTCTATCTATTACATCTATGGAAAGAGGACAAATTTATAACCAAACAAGAATTAGAGTGCATTATAAACTGCAAAATGAATGATTTTGGCTATTTAAATTAAAAAGGTTTTACACTAATAAAATCAATGCTGCAAAAATTAGAAGGAAAGCAGAAAGCTGGTAAACAATCTTCACAATTAGAAGTTCTGATAAAGGTCTGATTTCTAAAATATAGAGAGAAATTGAATCAAATTTATAAGGTTGCAAATTATTCCCTAATTGATAAATAGTCAAAGGATATGAATAGACAGTTTTAAAATGATGAAATTAAAGTTATATACAATCTTCTGAAAAAATTCTCCAAATCATTATTGATTAGAGAAATGCAAATTAAAACAACTCTGAGGTATCACCTCACATCTATCAGATTGGCTATGATGAGGAAAAAGGGAAAATGATCAATGTTGGAGAGGTTGTAGGAGGATTGGGACATTGATGCATTGGTGGTGGACTTGTGAATTGATTCAACCTTTCTGGGGAGCAATATGGAACTATGCCCAAAGAGCAACAAAACTGTTTATTCCCTTTGACCTGGCAATTCCAATTCTAGGCCAATATCCAGAAGAAATTACAAAAAATGAGAAATGTCCTATGTGTTTCACAATATTCATAGCAGCTCTTTTTGTAGTAGTAAAGAATTGGAAATTGAGGGGGTGCCCATCAATTGAGGAATCGTTAAACAAGTTATGGTACATGAATACTATGGAATATTATTGTTCTATAAGAAAGCATAAATGGTCAGGCTCTAGAGAAACATGGAATGAGTTACAGAAGCTGTTCTGATGTTGAGCAAAAGGAGCAGAATGAAGACAACAATGTACACATTAACAACAACATTGTGAGCTGATCAACCTTGATGGCTGCAACTTCTCTCAGCAGTTCAGAGAGCTGGGTCAACCCTAAGCAACATGATTTGGATGTTATCTACATCAAGAGCAAGAAAAACAAAACAAAACAAAAAAACCTACAGAATCCAAATGAACTTTGCATTCACATTTTAAAATTTTTATTTTATGTTTTTCTTTCCCAATTCATGGTTTTCTTTATTTTCCCTTATTCCTAATTACTCATACAGAAAATAATTAATCTGTAAATATATTAAAATAATATGTATGTTCAACATTCACCACTGTGAATATCATTTGCTACTAAGGGAAAGGGAATGGGAAAGGAGGGTGGAAGGAAATTATGTAACTTAAAAATATGCATATGCATGTGGCTGAATGCTGAAAACCTTTTATAAATATAATGTGAAAAATAAAATATATCAATTGAGAAAACTTTTTCAAAAGAAAGACAGGGACATATGTGAGTGATGTTAGCTATCATAGTAGAAATACAATGTTTGGTAATTTCTGTTATGAAATAACTTGTTTTTTCTTTCTTTCTCATGGCTTTTCCCACTTAGTTCTCTTTTTTTAGATTTTTGCAAGGCAAATGGGGTTAAGTGGCTTGCCCAAAGCCACACAGCTAGGCAATTTTTAAGTGTCTAAGGTCAGATTTGAACCCAGGTACTCCTGACTCCAGGGCCAGTGCTCTATCCACTGTGCCACCTAGCCACCCCCCTCACTTAGTTCTAATTCCTCTTTCACAACAAGACTAATATGGAAATATGTTAAACACATATGGACACATACAACTTTTATCAGATTGTTTATGTCTTGGGGGAGGGAGGATCTTAGAAAAATGTGGATAAATTTGAAATGAATAAATGTTAAAAAAAAACTACCATTGCATGGAATTTGAAAAATAAAATAAATTTCAATTGAAAAATTATGATTATAATGATCAAACTCAAGGCATTCAGGGACTAGTGTGTTTTTGTAGGACTAAGAAAAAGAGAGAGACATAAAAGAAACCATTTTGGGAAAGACAAGATGGGGTAAGGGGATGCAGTACAAAATCTTCATGGGAGAGAGGGAAAGGCAGAAGGAAGGAGGGAAGTGAGGGAATAAATCAAAGGATGTTTGTTGAATTAAATCACAGTGAATTGAATTGAGGGAAAGCAGTAGTTTTTAAGAGCCTTTGACAGAGTAGGTAATAGACCAACTTGACAGTTGTTCTCATGGGCAGCTTAGGAGTCAGCCAGGTATCAACAGTGCTAATAGATGGGAACATCAGAATAAAGAATCTAAAAGAGTAGAGAATCTGCAAATTATTTCTTTCTGGTTTTGAAATGCATTATATGCAGAGTGGGGTTAGTTAAAATAGACCTAATCCCTACTGATACTTTATTCTGCTTAATCTTACAATTATGGCAGTTGCCATTTTTCTAAACATATATCCATTGATGATACAATATCCATTAGCACCCTAAGTATCCTGATTTGGGATCAAACAGGGAATAAGATTAAATTACATTCTTTGTTAATTTGTTGGTGAATAGCACTGCTCAATTTTTTTCATCAGCAAATATTTTAAAAGTAGTCTTGTATCTTCTTGTTGCCCCCTTATAACAATCATTTCAACCATAACTTGCCAGAATATATTTCTATAGTCTGGATAACTTCCTACAATGATGTTACTTTGTCTCTGGAAAGTGAAAATGACTCTTGCATAATTGTCACTCGCCATCTTTATGAGCAAGACCAGATTATTGGGCAATTGTTATTATTTTTTCTAGAACAGTCAATGTCCACGCACCAGATGATTCACATTCCGCCTCATTCTACTTTTTAATCAAACAGGAACATTTCATAAGCATTTTAAAGTTTCTTATTCTTGCTCTTCCAAAGATTAATTATGGTCTTCTGATTGTCAAATCTAATAGTTGTTTGTTGTTTTACATCATTCTTACATTTGACATTGCTGTTCAACCTGTTTTCATGAATATTCATTCTTCTATGGGTTTTGTTGACACTGTTCTCTCTTGTTTTTCCTTCTGTCTATTAATTCCTTCACTATCTCCTTTGATAGATTATCTACCATAGGCCATCTCTAAGTCATGTCTAAGGTTCTGTCTCTTCTCCTATCCTCCCCTCTCCTCCTCCTTTTCCTCTCCTCTCATCCTCTCTTCTTCCTTCTCTTCCCCTTTTCTCTCTTTCTTTTTTCTCTCCGCTATCTCTCTTTTTGATCTCTTCAACTTTCATGGGTTCATCTATCATCTCAATACCCCAAAACTCCAAATATATACATATATAAGTGTGTAAGTATATATATGTATGTTTATTTCATTATCTTTTCCTCTCCATATATTCCTTATTTCTCTTAAGGGTACTGTTATCCTTCCAGTCATTCAGGCTCACAACTTTGAGTTAACTTCAATTCTTCCTTTTCCCAGAAATCTTCAGGGATAATGGATATCATATCATCAGTTGATATCAATTTGATATCCAGTTATTTGCTAAATCCTGCCAATTTTATCTCTATATCATCTCTCCCTTCCTTCTCCCTTTACCCACTCATATGAACCCCACTCCAGTTCAATCCCTCATCATTTTTACCTGAAAAATCATAAAGTCTCCTAATAAGTCTCCTTGCCTCAGGTCTTTCTCTTATTCAAATCATCCCCTTCATAATCATCAAATATAGAGTCCTAAAACAAAGTTTGGACCATGTTATCTCCCTTTTCAAGATACTAGAAGATTCCTAATTGTCTGTAGGATAAAATACAAACTTTTCAGTTTAGTCTTTTGAAGTCCTTCATCTTCTGGGTTCAGATGAAGATTCCAGGCTTATTATAGATAACTTCCCTTATCATTCTACATTCTAGGTAAATGGATATATGCTGTTCCCCACACATGATATTCCATTTATATCTAGAATACATTCTCTTCTCACATCTGCCTTAGAGAACACCTGAGTTAATTTTAATCGGGTTGGAGGGGGGAAACATAAAGGAGAAAGGAGAGTAAATAAATATTCCAAAACTTATTTAAATATAGCCTTTTGATGTCAAGCACTTAACTAAACAGAGGATTTGATAAAAGTCTGCTCCTTGAAATGGTACATTTCTTTTTTTGGATATTTTCCTCCAGGATGCCATAGTATAATATATCAGTAATCAAAAATTGGCTCTAATTCATGTGTAGTAAATTTTCAAACTGTTCCAACAGTCCCCCACCTCATATTTGTCCCTGATTATTGAAAGAACATTGCACAATAAAATAAGAGAAGACAAGAAACTGATGTGAAAAATTGATTCTCAAGGCATCTTCATGGCATTTATAGGCAAGGAAAGTTGGTCCAGTCAAAAGGCTGCATTTATATATGCCAACTGAGCAACTACATGACTGATGATGCAATTTGAATGTTAAATTGCCCATCACCCATTGGGCTTGGACAATTGGAGTTTGCAGGTGCAGCTCTGGAGTTATTTGAAATTGCTGAGAACCTTATCTCATCTTGATATCTGGGGACTGATTCAATACAAAAAGTTTTCAAAAATCATTAGAGTAAGAAAAATGCTACCAGTCTGCCAAATTTTCACCTCTACACTTGTGCTAGGTTTCCCCCATTCCGAGAGGTTTATAGAATGCAAATCTCTACTAAGAGCAAATATACTCAGAATTCTCCCACAGAGACAGATTTAAAGAAAACCAAAAGACTCAAGGAAAATAGGATGTACTCTTATGATGTATTATTTTAAGTAATTGTATTGCATTATATCATATTACTTTATAGATTATATTAATTTTATTGCATTATATTATGTTACTTTATAGTGTATATTAATTTTATTGCATTATAACATGTTACAACAAATCATATATCATATCATATCATATTGCATTATATCATATTGAATTATAGTATGTTGTCACTTTCTATATAACATAATGCAATATTTTAAATTATATTACTTTCTAATTAATTAAGTTAAAATTATACTATTCAACATTCCTTTTTAGATCTTAATTAAACTTTGTCTAGCTAAAAGAGTAAGAATGTCTCAAGCAAATATTCTTTTTTTTTTGCAAGGCAAATGGGGTTAAGTGGCTTGCCCAAGGCCACACAGCTAGGTAATTATTAAGAGTCTGAGACCAGATTTGAACCCAGGTACTCCTGACTCCAGGGCCAGTGCTTTATCCACTGTGCCACCTAGCCACCCCTTAAGCAAATATTCTTAAAAATTTTTAAGAATGATACAGGCCAGGAAGAAACTAGATGGTGAAATGGATAGAGTACTGGTCCTGGAATCAGGATAATCTGAATCTGTGGCCTCAAGCACTTTGATACTTAATAACTGTGTGACCTTGCAAAAGCAAAAACAAAAAATAAAAAAAGAGAATGATAGTGGTCAGATTTAAATAGATAGTTCTGGTAGGTAAGTAATGGGATAAAACCATGTCATCAAATATGTTTTTAAAATATATCATTTCATTTTCCTGCTTTAGGAAAAACAATGTCATGGTTATGTCAGTCTTCCTTTATTTATACTTCTACTCATCATTTTCTCAGGATTTTTCAGAATCTCAGGGCCACAATGATTTTATCAGTCAATATCCACAGAATTTGCTACTATTTATTGGATAAAAGATACATGTGGGAATAAGTCATAACCTTAGAACCCAGAATTTATAGAATCACAGATGAACATGAAATATTTATTTACATGGACATAGATAAAAAGGGTTTATTTGGGGCTGCTGGTCTTGGATGAGATAACCCAAAGAATGAATATTAGTGTGAATTTTAATATAAGCTAAGATAAACACCAATATATCAATCAGTTCACAGCCCAAAGGAATGACAAAACAGAGATCAAACAATACATCAAAGCTTGACCAATTATGACAAATAGATCAGGGATTACAATAACTGGCATCAACACAGAAAGATTTTTTAAAAAGAGTGTAAACCAGCAATTCAAAGACAAAAAAACAATGAAAGTCTGCCATGAGCAAATCATATCAGCTTTGATAAAAAAAAAAAAACTATTGGGATTCAAATGGAACTATTTAACAATGCCTTTAAACCCAGATCAATCTGGCTCTCATGTATTGGCCCATAATAGGTCCCAGCCCAAGCCTCCTCATTTGCTCAATATTTGGGTTTTTATGGCTCAAAGTGATTATGAAAATAGCATCTCTTTCTGTTCTGGCCAGAAAAATGTGATGGTCTTCCTCTCCCAGCCTGATTCTTTTGTGAAGGCAAACTAGGCCTCAATTCTTACCTAGCCTTTAATTGCTAAATGGTTATTAGCCTCAGACTAATAACTGAGATCTGGGATAGACCTAGATTAAAAAGGAAAAGTTTTTCCAATATATCCAGGACCATTGTTGGTCATCTTGCCCTATGTCTTTACCACTAGACTCCTGTGACTGAAGGAGAGAATGAGGTTGATGACTTCACACAGCTCTGTTTCATTCAAATCTGATTCACATACAAGTCAAGTTATCAGCTTCCTGATGTTGAAAAAAATCCATCAGAGTTACTGGTAGAGTTTGAATACTTGGCATGTCATGTGCAGAAAGGACCTCAGTGCCCAGTATCTTATCTTGCCAGGTGTTCTTCAGAGTATTCTCAAGACAATTCAAATGAAAGCACCTGATCAGTCTCCTGGCATGGCACTGGCATCATGCGCCAGTTCACCAGCATACAATACACAAGGTCAGTGCAATGGCTTTATAGACATTGAATTGGTAGGCTCATACACTTACTTTACTTGCTCATCAAATAGAGCAGCTTAATATCTGGGCAGGGAGATTTCAAGAGTTCTAGTTAAGAAGGTACTATTTCAGGTGATGAAGTCAGTTAAAAAAATGTTTGGAATCGATGTATTTACCTTAGAAATTGTATTTCAGGAACAAATTCTTGATGGGTTGTTCTTTTGTTGCTATTATTTTCTATTTTTACTAAAAATAAAATATAGTTTAAATAATTAAATCAAATCCAATGGATGGTTTCAATAATACCAAGACATTAGCCCATATATTGTTTTACCATCATGGTATGAAATTCATAAATCAAAATGTTTCAAAATTCATTTTTAATGAATTTTCTTTTACATTCTTGACTTTGAAAAGTTTATTAATATACCATATATGCATGTACCTATATAGATATATGTGCACACATGTATTTATACAAACATATAATTTGAAGAGACCAAGTTTGTCTTCAGGAGTTTGAATCTTATTTTTGTGTCTTCTTCCTTGACCTCTTTCTAGGTATTTCCTTGCTTACTCTCTTAAGATATTGCCTATCACTCCTAGGTGGGTAGAACACTGGCCTTGGAGTCAGGAGGACAGGTATTTGAATGTAGCCTCAGACACTTAACTCTTACTAGCTGCATGACCTTGGGCAAGTTACTTAACTCTATCTCACATTCAGTGCCATCTCCAGTCATCCTGATTCATATCTGGCCACTGGACCCAGATGACTCTGGAGGAGAAAGTGAAGCTGGTGATTTAGCACAACACCTCACTCATACCCAAATCCTGTGCTTGTCATGGCATCACCTCTCTGATCTCATGTCTTCCAAAATGAAAGACAAATATTTTCTTTATTACTCTCTTCTCTTCATCTCTACTCCATTACCATAAACTGAGGCCTCTTTACCAATATCTTCCCTTAAGTATAAAAAAATTTTAGTTAAACCTCTGAGATCAGAGTAAGAACTTTGGTAAGAATACCACATTTACATGAAGTCTAACAAACTCACAAGCAAAGATTTTGCTTTGGAGTCAGATGTCTGATCAATAGAACAACTGGACCGAAGCTAATTTTCAAAGGTGTCTGTGATAAGAGAAGCTAAAGACCATTAAAGTGAAGGAGAAACATAATCACCATCACAGTTGCCATTCTTTTGGCAAATTCAACACCATGGATGAAACTGAACTATGAACTCCATTCATAGATTCTCATCAAGGGATATATTACAATACTGAATCAGTGTAGGGAAACACTGGGATCCACCTTGGCTGATTATTCCTGTATACTATGGGAAGGTTACAGATTTCAGCACTTATCACAAATTTTTCATGTGGCAGCCTTTCATTATAAATATCCAAGATCTTTCTGACTTTCTTCATACATAGAATTAAAGGAACATAAAATAAGAGTTTAATATCCTAAAGCATTTGTGAGAAATCATATCTTATGGCTTAGCATTAGCCTTTAATGAAAACTGTCACAGATTGCCATGTAAATTTCCTTCATTTGAGAAACTATTTCTATTATATACATATATATATATATATGTGTGTGTGTTTACATATATATATATATACATATACATATATATATGAAATTGTTACTCTATCATAGAATCACATACTCTAAGTATTTGAAAGGCTGAGGCACTAAAAACCAAAGAAAATGGAAAATACAGGAATAAAAACCACTAATGTCAAGATAATAGTAATGTGTAATGGCTGTCAAAATTACCATGATAAAGGGCAATGCATTTGGAAATCCTTTATTGTTATTAATAATATTATTATTATCCTCTTTTCATTAAACGTAAGCTTTGGTGAATATACAACTTCCTGTTTCATAACTTGCTCAAAATTGATAATTATAGAATCATTCAAATAAAGCTATATCTCTGATTTTGTCTATTGTGGCATATCACAGGATACTTTTACCAAATACTTGGGAGACATCTTAGAGAGAGGATTTCTAATGGTGTAATTTGCTTTACTGAGGCTAAATCTTTAAAATCAATTAAAAAAAGAATAAAATTTGTAGAATCCTATCTCCTCTAGCCCTTTCAATTAATTCCGTGATTGTTAAAATACTATACTATAGTAAATAATTTGATTAATACTCCATGTCCTCATCTTGTATCTTCATCAAGGATACCTCAATGTATAAATTTAGAGCTAGAAGGGACCTTATTGATCACCTAGTCAGAGCTTCTCATTCTTTAGATAGTCTTCCCTCTTTAGTCTGTTTTCTGAGGCCGAAGAGACTAATAATTTAGAATTCAATCCCACAGTTTTATAGCTTTAAATTCAAACTCTTTCTATTATCCTATCACTCTGCATCCTTTTTGTATATCATTTCCAAAAAAGACATTATAGGAGTAAGGAAATGGGCATTTGTGTCAGCAATTTTTGGGTTTTTTGCAAGGCAAATGGGGTTAAGTGGCTTGCCCAAGGCCACACATCTAGGTAATTATTAAGTGTCTGAGACTGGATTTGAACCCAGGTACTCCTGCCTCCAAGACCAGTGCTTTATCCACTATGCCACCTAGCCGCCCCTGTGTCAGTAATTTTTGAAAATTTTCTGAATAATTTCTTTTGATAATAGTAATACCAATCACTTTGCCAGTCTTTTGAAGTCTTCCTATTTATCACATATCTTCAGAATGATCCTTTGATTCTTTAAAAATTGTTTCATCTCTAGAATGGATTTCCTTTATGTGTTCTTAATGTTGTTTAATTGCTTTTCTCATCTTCATCTTCTTTCATTATATTTCTTCAGATATCAAATCAGTGGTGAAAGCATTAAAAAGACAAATGTGAAGCTTCAGCTGTAATCTGTATTTTTTATATATTGTAATGTTTTGAATCTGAAGAATGGGTGAGAAATGGGAGAAATAGGGTACAGAGACAACAATTAAAAGACTACAGTTTTGTTAAGAGATTAGTTTGAGTAGGGTGAAGACCATATTGTTATAGAAAAGGAATCAAATAAAAGATCATTTACAAATAGAAAGAACAAAATATAATACTGATTCTATATGGCAATGAAGGAGTGTTAAGAGTTGAGATTAAGTTTGAAGTTTTGAACCTGAGTGGCTGGAAGGATAATGGTAATTTCAAATGAAATACAGAAATTTGGAGGATCAATGGCTTTTTAGGGAAATTATAATAAGTCTGTTTTAAAAGACTGTTTTGGTCAATAACAAAACCTGAAACTGAAAAGTTTATAGAAATAAATTTTATTAGTCATTCAGCAGAAGGGAGAGATATGGATAAGATGTGAACTCCCCTCTCTAGTCTCTGTGAGTTTTACATCATGAAGAGTTCAAGCAAAATAGGTAGTTTCCAAAGCGTGCTTGATCCGGTTACTCCTTGAGACAACAATCAATAGTTAAGTATTAACATTAACAAAAACTTGAAATTGCTATTACAAATAAACAAACCATTTCCCAGACCCAAAGCATAAGAATTTGGGGTGGACTCAAAACAAAATCTGGCTATAATTCAAGCATTCCTTGCAGCAGAATCTCAAGTTTCCTTGGAGAGTCTCTGGGGTTTACATAACCCCACTTCACATTCTGGGTTAAATAATATCTAGTTAAATAAAACTCAATTTAAATATTAATAAATAATGAAGCATTTTACCCAAAACAAAAAGGTTTGAAAATTATAAAATCTGTAATCTACAACTCTGACTCCAAAGAAGCGATGAAGAAGCATGCCACCCACCTTCTTCATGGAGCTGATATCTTCAGGGTGCAGAAGGAGATATATAAATTTTCACAAACAGATGTCGAAGTTACCTTGTGTGATTGTCAATAAAGGCATGCTGGCTACACTACTCCTTCTGGATTCCTAAAGTATCTTGAGAATTTGAAAGATTTAGCTTTTCTTTATTGAAATCAGATTGAGCCTACACTATCTCTTTAATTCACACTATAAGTTACCAGTGAGTGATGCCCATGCTTCATTTAATCATTTCATATCAATTAACTTTTATATTTTGCTTTCAAAATATAATTATAATATAAAATAATTTGTATAATATTATTATTATAATATTCAAACATTTCTTTCCAACAGTTTCTGGGAACACTCTCTTCTATCCCACTCTGAAAAGTATAAACTTAAAATTATCTGTTTCTATAAAATATGGGTTCTTTCAAGAACATGTCCTGGTATGGCATGACAACCAGAAGAGTGGTCTCATCTTCTGTAGCCTCTACTTCTGGACTGACTCCTAAATGTGACTTGCAAAAATCATTCCTTTCTCTTTTAGTGTATTGTCACTGAGCTGTCCACAAAGCTCAAATTTTGAAACTCTGAGATAATAATTTCCCTTTACCTAAATAAAAGAAAAAGGCAGCAAAGAAAGCCCAACCTGAATATGGTATCCTTTTTTTTCAACCACATCATATTGTCTGTCAGCTGAAATTGAGTTTATGAGCTTTTAGGGGAATAAGAAGGTAGCTTTTATGAGAAAAGTCCTGCTATGGGTAAATAACTATTCACCATAGTAAGGACTTGAATCCACCTAGTGTCTGACCCACAGTTTAATGTCTGGACAAATTGTTCTGACCTGTCTTACTCCTTTTGCTTAAACTTAAATACCTGGAAGTACTGATCTCTGATGCTCATACATCAGTTTTCTTGCACCACATTGACTAGGTTTACTAAATAATTCATTTGGCTCAATTTAGTTCCCATTATATGTGACCTAAAGTAAAATCAGAAGAAATTAGTACTACTTTAGAAGAGATACATGATCCTTCTCAGGTTGCCTTGACCCTGTTAAAAATGGCTGTTTCCTGTTATACCCAGTATGTGGTCTATCTGAAATCCATCAGAAGCACCATATACCACAGAGATACTCTAGAACCTTTCTCAAAAAAGAGAGGAGTAAATCAAGAATGATGACACCCTCACCAATATTTTTTATATAACTAGAAAAGTTAGCAACCTCAATAAGAAAAGAATTTAAAAGTCATAAAAATGAATAAAGAGAAGAGAAAATGACCCCACTTGATTATATGATGATTTATTTAGGAAACTCTAAGAAATCATCAAAGATGATAATAATTGAGAAAATTAAAACTTCAGCAAAGTTGCAGACTGCAAAGTAAACTCTAAAATACCAATAGCATTACAGATGATGAAGGTGATGATGATGATAATAATGACAATTCTAAGAGGTAATGCTACAAAAGT